>NC_045725.1:1029498-1178652 GCF_009834535.1 Camelus ferus
AACAAGGCTTGGGGTACAAGTTTTTCCCTGTTAGGTAGAAGTCCGCTAATTAGCCCTACAATCATTTTCGGGCACCCGCTGCTACTTGGAATTCCAGCCCAAACCCCATTTTTCCCTTGCAGCACGGCCTGGGTTAACACAGAATTAAAAGAATCTATTGGTGCTATTTGAACCCATGCCCTGCTGACAATTGTGGAAAACTTCGAACACTCAGGATAACAGAACATATCTTTCTGTGTGTGAGTGTGTAGGAAAACACACTCCAGGCATGTTTCTGGGGGTTCAGCTTTTCCCAGGATGGGAGATGTCGCCTAATTATCTCTGCTTCCAATGGGGAGGCACTCGATACTTCTTCGCTTTCCAGACAAACTCCCAGCTTTCCTTTGAAGCCCGGCCTAAGGAAACACCTAGGGATGACAATATTATCGATTCTATCAGAAACCCTCTCTGCTGACTGTTGGATGTACAACACACACTCAAAATTCTGGAACATGGCTTTGCTTGGTGGTGGTATGGAGACCAAAACCACAATATGCCTGGGGGCACAGTTTCTCTCTGTCAGGGAGAAGTCCGCTCATTACCTCTACAGT
Source organism: Camelus ferus (assembly GCF_009834535.1). NCBI lineage: Eukaryota > Metazoa > Chordata > Mammalia > Artiodactyla > Camelidae > Camelus > Camelus ferus. Next base: position 1,030,089 of record NC_045725.1, read on the forward strand.
CAATTTCTGGGCAATCCTGGCTACTTGGCTTTCCAGCCGAACCCCCAGTTTCCCTCGCAGCCCGCCCTGGAACACACTCAGAGATTATAAGCTAGTAGTTCTATTGGAACCCAGGCACTGCAGACAGTTTTAGGAAGTTCCAAACACGCAGGATAACAGAACACTTTTTTTGTGTATGATTGAGATGGTAAAAATTCAACGCATGTTTCAGCGGGTACAGGTTTACCTAGGTTGGGGGAGGTCAGATTATTCCCATTAATGCCCATGGGGAGGTAATCGCTCCTGCTTGGATTTCCATACCATCCCCCAGTTTCCCTTGCAACCCAGTCAGAGAAAACAGTCAGGAAATATAGCTAAAGTTTCTATTAGAATCCAGGCGCTGCTGGCAGTTGTAGAAACCTCCCCATACACAGGGTAACAGAACACTACTTTGTGTGTGAAATGGAGTAGGAATACACAGTACATGCATGCATCTTGGGTGCAGGTGTAACCAGTTTGGGAGACTTTGGCAAAGTATCTCCACAGCCCATGGGGAGGCACTCTGTTTTCTTCGATTTCCAGCCCTACTCCCAGCTTTCCCTTACAGCCCAGGTTGGGAAAACACCCAGGGATGACATACTAAATCATTCTATCAGAACCAGTGCGCTGCTGTATGTGTGGAGGAACCACCAAACACTCAGGATTCCGGAACACGGATTTGCTTGGTGCGAATTGTGAAGCCCCAAAGCACACTCAATCCTGGGGCCCAAGATTTTCCCTTTTAGGGCCAAGTCCGCTAATTACACCCATAGTCCATCTCAGGGTACTCACTGCTACTTGGATTCCCAGCCCAACCCCCATGATTCATTTGCAGACCGGCCTGGGGTAACACAGAGGGAAAAGAAGCTATTGGTGCTGTTCGAACCCATGCCCTGCTGACAATTGTGGAAACCTTCGAACACACAGGATAACATAACATATATTTCTGTGTGTGATGCTGTAGGAAAACACACTCCAGGCATTTTTCTGTGTATCAAGTTTAATCCTGGTTGAGAGATGTCGGCTAGATTCCTTCAGTGCCCATGGGGTGGCACTGTCTTCTTCTTCGTTTTCAAGCCCAACTCCCAGGTTTCCCTTGCAGCCCGGACAAGTGAAACACCCATGGAAGACAAATAAATGATTCTATCAGAACCCCGGCGTTGCTGTCTTTTGGAGGATCCTCCAAAGCTTAAGGAATCTGGAACAAGTCTTTGAGTGTGGGGAGTTGTGGAACCCCAATCCACGCAGATTGATGGGGTCACAGATATGTCCCTGTTAGGGAGAAGTCCGCTAATTACCTCCACTGTGCATCTTGGGTCACTCGCTGCTTCTAAGATTTTCAGTCTATCCCCCAGTTTTCACTCGCAGCCCGGCCTTGTAAAACACTCAGTGATAATAAGCTAGGTTTCTATTGGAACCCAGGTGCTGCAGACAATTGTAGGTACCTCCCCACACTCAGAATAACAGAACAATATTTTGAGTATCTGATTTAGATGGGTAAACTAAATCCACGCATGTTTCAGTTTGTATAGGATTTCCTAGGTTGTGGGAGGTCGGATATTTACATCCACTGTCCATGGGGAGTCCCTTGACGTTGCTTGGATTCCAGCCCAACCCCCAGCGTTCCCTCGCATCCCGGCCTGTGAAAACACTCAGGGAAACAACTACAGTTTCTATTAGAACTAAGGCGCTCCTGACAGTTGTAGAAACCTCCCTACACTAAGGAAAAAACAACATAGCTTTGTGTGTGGATGGAGTAGGAAAACACAGTAAGGCATGTCTCTAGGGTGCAGGTGTTCGCAGGATGTGAAATGTTGGCTAATTACCTCCACTGCCCATGGGGAAGCACTCTCTTATACGTCGATATCCAGCACTAATCCTTGCATTCCCTTGCAGCCCGACCGTGGAAAACACCCAGGGATGACAAACTAAATCATTCTATCAGAACCAGGGCACTGCTGTAATTTGGAGGAACCTCCAAACACTCAGGATTACGGAACATGGATTTGCTTGTTGCGAATTGTGAAGCCCCACAGCACACTCATTGCTGGGGCCCAAGATTTTCCCTTTTCGGACCAAGTCCGCTAATTACCTCCATAGTCCATCTCGGGGCACTCGCTGCTACTTGGATTTCCAGCCCAAAGCCAAGTTTTCCCTCGCATTCCGGCCTCGGAAACACACAGTGAAAATATTTTTTGGTTGTAATGGAACCCAGTCTCTACATACCGTTGTAGGAAAATTCACATAACTTGGATAAAAGAAGAAATATTTGTGTGTCTGATGGGGATGGGTAAACAAACTCCAAGCATGTATCAGTGTGCTTAGTTGTTCCAAGGCTGTGGGACCTCGGAAAATTACCTCAAATTCTCATGGGGAGTAACTTGCTGCTGCTAAGAATTACAGCCAAGCCCACAGCTTTACCTCGCAGCCAGGCTTGTGAAAACACTCACGGAAAACAAAATACTAGTGCTACTAGAACACAGGCGCTGCTGAAACGTGTAGAATCCTCCACACACTCAGGATAGAAGAACAAATATTTGTGTGTTTGATGGTGTAGGAAAATACACTCCAGGCATGTTTCTGGTGTTACAACTTTTCCCTGGTTTGGAGATGTCGCCTACTTACCTCCACTTCCAATGGGGAGGCACTCGATACTTCTTCACTTTCCAGACCAACTCCCAGCTTTCCTTTGAAGCCCGGCCTAAGGAAACACCTAGGGATGACAATATTAGCGATTCTATCAGAACCCGCGCTCTGCTGCCTGTTGGAGGTACAACACACACTCAAAATTCCTGAACATGTCTTTGCTTGGTGGAGGAATGGAGACCAACACCACAAGATGCCTGGGGGCACAGTTTCTCTCTGTCTGAGAGAAGTCAGCTAATTACATGTACAGTCAATATCTGGGCAATCCTGGCTAATTGGCTTTCCAGCCGAACCCCCAGTTTCCCTCGCAGCCCACCCTGGAATACTCTCAGAGATTATAAGCTAGTGGTTCTATTGGAACCCAGGCACTGCAGACCGTTGTAGGAAGCTCCGCACACGCAGGATAACAGAACACTTATTTTGTGTATGATTGAGATGGTAAAAACTCCACCCATGTTTCAGGGGGTACAGGTTTTCCTAGGATGGGGGAGATCAGATTATTCCCATTAATGCCCATGGGGAGGTAATCTCTCCTGCTTGGATTTCCATCCCATCCCCCAGTTCCCCTTGTAACATAGTCAGAGAATCTGTCAGGAAATTTAGCTAAATTTCTATTAGAACCCAGAAGCTGCTGAGAGTTGTAGAATCTTCCCCATACACAGGGATACAGAACACTTCTTTGTGTGTGTGATTGAGTAGGAAAACACACTCCATGCATGTTTCTGGGGTGCAGGTGTAACCAGGCTTTGAGACGTTGGCTAAGTATCTCCACAGCCCGTGGGGAGGCACTCTGTTTTTCTTCGTTTTCCAGCCCTACTCCCATCTTTCCCTTGCAGCCCGGGTTAGGAGAACACCCAGGGATGACAAACTAAGTGATTCTATCAGAACCCCGGCGCTGCTGTCTGTTGGAGGAACCTCCACACACACAGGATTCCCAAACACGGCTTTGCTTGAAAGAGTTTTAAAGCCCAAATACACACAATTGCCTGGGGCTCAAGTTTTTCCCTGTTAGGGAGAAGTCCGCTAATTAGCTCCAAAGTCCATCTCGGGCACCCGATGCTACTTGGAAATCCAGCCAAACCCCTATGTTTCCCATGAAGCCCGGCCAGGGGTAACACAGATGGAAAAGAAAATATTGGTGCTATTCGAACCCATGCCCTGCTGAAAATTGTGGAAACCTTCGAACACTCAGGATAACAGAACCTATATTTCTGTGTGTGATGGTGTAGGAAAACACACTCCAGGCATTTTTATGGGGATCCATGATTTCCCAGGTTTGGAGATGTCGGCTAGATTCCTTCAGTGCCCATGGGGTGGCACTGTCTTCTTCTTCATTTTCAAGCCCAACTCCCAGCTTTCCCTTGCAGCCCGGACAAGTGAAACACCCATGTATGACAAATAAGTGATTCTATCAGAACCACGGCGTTGCTGTCTGATGGAGGAACCTACAAACCTTCAGGAATCTGGAACACGTGTTTGAGTGTGGGGAGTTGTGTAACCCCAATCCACGCAGACGGATGGGGACATAGATTTGTCCCTGTTAGGGAGAAGTCTGTTAATTAACTCCACAGGGCTTCCTGGGGCACTCACTGCTTCTTAGATTTTCAGTCTATCCCCCAGTTTTCACTTACAGCCCATCCTTTTAAAACACTCAGTGATAATAAGCTAGGTTTCTTTTGGAACCCAGGTGCTGCAGAAAATTGTAGGTACCTCCCCACACTCAGAATAACAGAACAATATTTTGAGTGTGTGATTTAGATGGGTAAACTAAATCCACGCATGTTTCATTTTGTATAGGCATTCCTAGGTTGTGGGAGTTCGGATAATTACATCCACTGTCCATGGGGAGTCCCTTGAAGTTGCTTGGATTCCAGCCCAACCCCCAACATTCCCTCGCATCCCGGCCTGTGAAAACACTCAGGGAAAAAAGCTACAGTTTCTATTAGAACTAAGGCGCTCCTGACATTTGTAGAAACCTCCCTAAACTAAGGAAAACAGAACACAGCTTTGTGTGTGTAATGGAGTAGGAAAACTCAGTAAGGCATGTCTCTGGGGTTCAGGTGTTCGCAGGTTGTGAAATGTTGGCTAATTACCTCCACTTCCCATGGGGAATTACTCTCTTCTTCTTCGATATCCAGCATTAATCATAGCATTCCCTTGAAGCCCGACCATGGAATACACCCAGGAATGACAAACTAAATCATTCTATCAGAACCAGGGTGCTGCTGTATGTTGGAGGAAACTCCAAACACTCAGGATTACGGAACACGGATTTGCTTGTTGCGAATTTTGAAGCCCCAAAACACACTCATTGCTGAGGCCCAAGATTTTCACTTTTAAGGCTAAGTCCGCTAATTACCTCCATAGTCCATCTCGGTGCATTCACTTTTACTTGAATTTAAAGCCCAAACCCAAGCTTTCCCATGCAGAACGGCCTGGGAAAGCACAGAGGGAAAATATGTTATTGGTTGTAACGGAACCCAGTCTCTACTTACAGTTGTAGGAAACTTCCCACAACTAGGATAAAAGAAGAAATATTTGTGTGTCTGATGGAGATGGGTTAACACACTCCAAGCATGTATCAGGATGCTTAGGGTTTCCAAGGCTGTGGGACGTCCGAAAATTACCTCAAATTCTCATGGGGAGTAACTCGCTGCTGCTACGAAATACAGCCAAGCCCACAGCTTTACCTGGCAGCCAGGCCTGTGAAAAAACTCATGGAAAACCAAATACTGGTGCTACTAGAACCCAGGTGCTGCTGATATTTGTAGAATTTTCCCCACACTCAGGATAGCAGAACACATCTTTGTGTGTATGATGGTGTAGAAAAATAAACTCCAGGCATTTTTCTGGGGGTACAGCTGTTCCCAGGTTTGGAGATGTCGCCTAATTACCTCCACTGCCAATGGGGAGGTAATCTATAATTCTTCGCTTTGCAGACCATCTCCCAAATTTCCCTTAAAGCCCGGCCTAAGAAAACACCTAGCAATGACAATATTAGTGATTCTATAAGAAAACCGGCGCTGCTGTCCTTTGGAGGTACAACACAGACTCAAAATTCCGGAGCAAGGATTGGCTTGGGGGAGGTGTGGAGCCCCACACCACACAGATGCTTGGGGTCACAGATTTTCCTTGTTTATGACAAGTCAGCTAATTACCTCTATAGTCAATCTCTGGGCACTCGTTGCTACTTGGCTTTCCAGCCGAACCCCCAGCTTTCCCCCGCTGCACGCCCTGGAAAACATTCAGAGATTATAAGTTAAATTTTTTATTGGAACACAACACTAGAGACCGTTGAAGGAACCTCGGCACACGCAGTATAACAGAAAAATTTTTTTGTGTCTCATTGAGATGGTAAAAGCTCCACACATGTTTCAGGGTGTACTGGTGTTCCTAGGTTGTTTGAAGTCAGATATATCCCACTACAGCCCATGGGGAATTAATTGCTCCTGCTTGGATTTCCAGGCCATCCCCCAGTTTCTTATGCAACCCAGCCTGAGAAAACAATCAGGAAATATAGCTAAAGATTCTATCAGAACCCCGGGGCTGCAGTCTGTTTTAGGAACTTCCACACACACAGGATTCCCAAACACGGTTTGCTTGGAAGAGTTTTGAAACCCCAAACCACACACATGCCTGGGGGCAAAAGTTTTCCCTGTTAGGGAGAAGTCCGCTAATTAGCTCTACAGTCCATCTCGGGCACCCACTGCTACTTGGAATTCCAGACCAACCCACATGATTCCCTTGTAGCCTGCCCTGGTGTAACACAGAGTGAAACGAATCTATTGGTGCTATTCGAACCCATGCCCTGCTGACAATTGTGGAAACCTTCGAACACTCAGTATAACAGAACTTATCTTTCTGTGTGTGATGTAGTAGGAAAACACACCCCAGGCATTTTTCTGGGGATCCAGGTTTTCCCAAGTTGGGATATGTCGCCTAGATTCCTTCAGTGCCCATGTGGTGGCACTGTCTTCTTCTTAGTTTTCAAGCCCAACTCCCAGATTTCCCTTGCAGCCAGCACAATGAAACACCCATGAATGACAAATAAATGATTCTATCAGATCCCCGGCGTTGCTGTCTTTTGGAGGAACCTCCAAAACTTCAGGATTCTAGAACACGAGTTTGAGTGTGTGGAGTTGTGGAACCCCAATTCACGCAGAAGGATGGGGTCACAGATTTGTCCCTGTTAGGGAGAAGTCTGCTAATTACCTCCACTGTGCATCTTGGGGCACTCGCTGCTTCTTAGATTTTCAGTCTATCCCCCAGTTTTCACTCGCAGCCCGGCCTTGTAAAACACTCAGTTATAATAAGTTAGGTTTCTATTGGAACCCAGGTGCTGCAGACAATTGTAGGAACCTCCCCACACTCAAAATAGCAGAACAATACTTTGAGGGTCTGATTTAGATGGGTAAACTAAATCCACGCATGTTTCAATTTGTATAGGAATTCCTAGGTTTTGGGAGGTCGGATATTTACATCCACTGTCCATGGAGAGTCCCTTGCAGTTGCTTGGATTCCAGCCCAACCCCCAGCGTTCCCTCGATCCCGGCCATTGAAAACACTCAGGGGAAAAAGCTACAATCTCTATAAGAACTAAGGAGATCCTGACAGTTGCAGAAACCTCCCTACACTAAGGAAAACAGAACACAGTTTTGTATGTGTGATGGAGTAGGAAAAACTGTAAGGCATGTCCCTTGGGTGCAGGTGTTCGCAGGATGGGAAATGTTGGCTAATTACCTCCACTGCCCATGGGGAAACACTCACTTCTTCTTCGATATCCAGCACTAATCCTAGCATTCCATTGCAGCCCGACCGTGGAAAACACCCAGGGATGACAAACTAAATCATTCTATCAGAACCAGGGCGCTGCTGTATGTTGGAGGAACATCCAAACACTCAGGATTAACAAACACTTCTTTGCTTGGGGGAATTGTGAAGCCCCACTCCACACACATGGCTGAGAGCACAAGTTTTCCCTGTTAGGTAGAAGTCCGCTAATTACCTCTACAGACCATCATGGGGCACTCGCTGCTACTTGGATTTCCATCCCAACCCCCATGATTCCCTTGCAGCCTGGCCTGGGGTAACCCACAGTGAAAAGAATCTACTGGTGCTATTATAACACATGCGCTGCTGACAATTGTGGAAAACTTTGAACACTCATGATATCAGAGCACATCTTTCTGTGTGTGATGGAGTAGGAAAACTCACTCCAGGCATTTTTCTGGGGATCCAGTTTGTCCCAGTTTGGGAGATGTCGTCTAGATAACTTCAGTGCCCATGGGGTGTCACTGTATTCTTCTTCGTTTTCAAGCCCAACTCCCAGGTTTCCCTTGAAGCCCGGACAAGTGAAACACCCATGGATGACAAATAAGTGATAGTATCATAACTCCAGCGTTGCTGTATTTTTGAGGAACCTCCAAACTTTCAGGATTCTGGAACACGTCTTTAAGTGTGGGGAGTTGTGGAACGCCAATCCACGCAGATGGATTCGGTCACAGATTTTTCCCTGTTAGGGAGAAGTCCGCTAATTACCTCCACAGTGCATCTTGGGGCACTCACTGCTTCTTAGATTTTCAGTCTATCCCCCAGTTTTCACTCACAGCCCGGCCTTGTAAAACACTTAGTGATATTAATCTAGGTTTCTATTTTAACCCAGGTGCTGTAGACAGTTGTAGGAAAATCCCCAAACTCAGAATAACAGAACAATAATTTGAGAGTCTGATTTAGATGGGTAAACTAAATCCATGCATGTTTAAATTTTATAGGTGTTCCTAGGTTGTGGGAGTACGGATATTTACATCCAATGTCCATGGGGAGTCCCTTGCAGTTGCTTGGATTCCAGCCAAACCCCCAGCGTTCCCTCGCATCCCGGCCTGTGAAAACACTCAGGGAAAAGAAGCTACAGTTTCTATAATAACTAAGGCGCTCCTGACATTTGAAATACCTCCCTACATAAGGAAACCAGAACACAGCTTTTTGTGTATGATGAAGTAGGAAAACACTCTAAGGCGTGTCTCTTTGTTTCAGGTGTTCGCAGAATGGGAAATGATGTCTAAATACCTCCAAATCCCATGGGGAAGCACACTCTTCTTCTTCTTCAATATCCAGCCCTAATCCAAGCATTCCCTTGCAGCCCGAACTTGGAAAACACCCAGGGATGACAAACTATATACTTCTATCTGAACCGGGGCGCTGCTGTATGTTGGAGGAATTTCCAAACCCTCAGGATTAACAAACACGTCTTTTCTTGGTGCGAATTGTGAATCCCCAAAGCACACTCATTTCTGGGTTCCAAGATTTTCCCTTTTAGGGCCTATTCCGCTAAATACCTCCATAGTCCATCTCGGGAAAACCGCTGCTACTTGGATTTCCAGCCCAAACCCTAGATTTCCCTCACAGCCCTTCCCTGGGAAACACACAGGGAAAAGAATCTACAGGTGCTATTAGAACAAATGCTCTGCTGACAAATTTGGAAAACTTCAAACACTCATGATAACAGAGCACATCTTTCTGTGTGTGATGGAGTAGTAAAACACACTCAAGTCATTTTTTTGGGGATCCAGTTTTTCCCAGGTTGGGAGATGTTGGCTAGATTCCTTCACTGCCCATGTGGATGCATTGACTTTTTCTTCGTTTTCAAGCCCAACTCCCAACTTTCCCTTGCATCCCGCTCTTGTATTATACCGAGGGATGACAGTCTAAGTGATTTTATCAGAGCTACGATGCTGCTGTCTTTTTAGGAACTTCCAAATCCTTAGGATTCTGGATCACGGCTATGCTTGGGGGTAGATTTGGAGAACCACACTACAGAGATGGCTGGGGGCACAGGTTTTTCCCTGTTAGGGAGATGTCCGCTAATTACCTCCACAGTCCATCTCGGGTCACTCGCTGCTACATGGCTTTCCAGCGCAAGCGCAGCATTCCCACGCAGGCCGGCCTGGGAAAACAATCAGGGATAATAAGCCAGTGGTTCTATTGGAACCCAGGTGCTGCAGAACATTGTAGGATACTCCCCACACCCAGGAAAAGAAAACACTTTTTGTGTATCTCATGCAGTTTGGTAAACAAATTCCACGCATGTTTCAAGGGGTTAAGTTGTTCCTAGATAGTGGGAGTACGGGTAATTCCCTCCAATGCCCATGGGGAGGCACTCGCTCCTGCTTGTCTTTCCAGCCAAACCCCCAGCTTTCCCTTTCAGCCCGGCCTGGGAAAACACTCAGGGATAATATGTTATTGGTTGTATTGGAACCCAGGCGCTACCTACTGTTGTAGGCTCCTTCCCACATCTGGGATAAGAGAAGAAATCTTTGTGTGTCTGATGGAGATGGGTAAACAAACTCCACGCATGTTTCAGGGGGCACAGATATTCCAAGGCTGTGGGACGTCGGAAAATTACCTCAAATTCTAATAGGGAGTATCTCACTGCTGCTACGTATTACAGCCAAGCCCACAGGTTTACCTCGCAGTTAGGCGTGTGAAAAAACTCACGGAAAAGAATAAACTGGAGCTATTAGAACCCAGGCACTGCTGATATTTATAGAATCCTCCCCAAACTCAGGATATCAGAACACATCTCTGTGTGTTTGATGGTGCAGAAAAATACACTGCAGACATTATCCTCGTGGTACAGCTGTTCCCAGGTTTGGAGATTTCGCCAAATTACCTCCACTGCCAATGGGGAGGCAATCTATACTTCTTCGCTTTGCAGACCATCTCCCAAATTTCCCTTACAGCCCGGCCTATGAAAACACCTAGTTATGGCAATATTAGTGATTCTATGAGAAACCCGGCGCTGCTGTCCTTTGGAGGTACAACACAGACTCAAAATTCCAGAGTAAGTATTTGCTTGGAGGAGGTCTGGATCCCCACACCACACAGATGCATGGGGTCACATATTTTCCTTGTTTATGAGAAGTCTGCTAATTAACTCTACAGTCAATCTCTGGGCACTCGTTGCTACTTGGCTTTCCAGCCGAACCCCCTGCTTTAACTCGCAGCCCGCCCTGGAAAACACTCAGAAATTCTAAGTTAATTGTTCTATTGGAACACAAGCACTGCAGACAGTTGTAAAAACCTCCGCACACACAGGATAACAGAAAAATTTTTGTGTCTTATTGAGATGGTAAAATATCCACGCATGTTTCAGGGTGTACTGGTATTCCTAGGTTGTGTGAGGTCAGATACATCCCACTAGAGCCCATGGGGAAGTACTCGCTCCTGCTTGGCTTTGCAGCCCATCCCCCAGGTTCATATGAAACCAAGACTGAGAAAACAATCAGGAAATATAGCTAAAGTTTCTATCACAACCCCGGTGCTGCAGTCTGTTGTAGGAACTTCCACACACACAGGATTCCCAAACACGGCTTTGCTTGGAAGAGTTATGAAGCCCCAATCCACACACATGGCTGGGGGCACAAGTTTTTCCCTGTTAGGGAGAAGTCCGCTAATTAGCTCTACAGTCCATCTCGGGAACCCGCTGCTCCTTGGAATTCCAGAACAACCCAAATGGTTCCCTTGCAGCCCGGCCTGGGTTAACACAGAGGGAAAAGAAGCTATAAGTTCTATTCGAAACAATGCCCTGCTGAAAATTGAGGAAACCTTCGAACACTCAGGATAACAGAACAAATCTTTCTGTGTGTGATGGAGGAGGAAACACACTCCAGGCATTTTTCTGGGAATCCAGGTTTTCCCAGGTTGGGAGATGTCGGCTTGATTCCTTCAGTGCCTATGGGGAGGCACTGTCTTCTTCTTCATTTTCAAGCCCAACTCCCAGCTTTCCCTCGCAGCCCGGACAAGTGAAACACCCATGGATGACAAATAAGTGATTCTATCAGAACCCATGCTTTGCTGTCTGTTAGAGGAACCTCCAAACCTTCAGGATTCTGGAAATCGACTATGATTGTGGGGAGTTGTGAAACCCCAATCCACGCAGATGAATGGGGTCACAGATTAGTACCTGTTAGGGAGAAGTCCACTTATTTCCTCCACAGTGCATCTTGGGGCACTCACTATTTCTTAGATTTTCAGTCTATCCCCCTGTTTTCACTCGCAGCCCAGCCTTGTAAAACACTCAGTGATAATAAGCTAGGTTTCTATTGGAACCCAGGTGCTGCAGACAATTGTAGGAACCTCCCCACACTCAGAATATCAGAACAATAATTTGAGTGTCTGATTTAGATGTGTAAACTAAATCCACGCATGTTTCAGGTTGTATAGGCGTTCCTAGGTTGTGGGAGTTCGGATATTTACATCCACTGTCCATGGGGAGTCCCTTGCAGTTGCTTGGATTCCAGCCCAACCCCCAGTGTTCCCTCGCATCCCGGCCTGTGAAAACACTCAGGAAAAAAAAGCTACAGTTTCTATAAGAACTAAGACGATCCTGAGAGTAGTAGAAACCTCCCTACACTAAGGAAAACAGAACACATCTTTGTGTGTGTGATGAAGTAGGAAAACACAGTAAGGCATGTCTTTGGGGTGCAGGTGTTCGCAGGATGGGAAATGTTGGTTAATTACCTCCACTGCCCATGGGGAAGCACTCTCTTATACTTCGATATCCAGCCCTAATCCTAGCATTCCCTTGCAGCCGGACCGTGGAAAACACCCAGGGATGACAAACTAATTAATTCTATCAGAACCAGGGCGCTGCTCTATGTTGGAGGAACCTCCAAACACTCAGGATTAACAATCACGTCTTTTCTTGGTGCGAATTGTGAATCCCCAAAGCACACTCATTGCTGGGTTCCAAGATTTTCCCTTTTAGGGCCAATTCCGCTAAATACCTCCATAGTCCATCTCGGGGCAACCGCTGCTACTTGGAATTCCAGGACAAACCCTAGATTTCCCTCACAGCCCGTCCCTGTGAAACACACAGTGAAAAGAATCTACTTGTGCTATTAGAACAAATGCTCTGCAGAAAATTTTGGAAAACTTCGAACACTCATGATAACGGAGCACATCTTTCTGTATGTGATGCTGTAGTAAAACACACTCCAGGCATTTTTCTGGGTATCCAGTTTTTCCCAGGTTTGGAAATGTCGACTAGATTCCTTCAATGCCCATGTAGATGCATTGAATTCTTCTTTGTTTTCAAGCCCAACTCCCAACTTTCCCTTGCATCCCGGTCTTGTATTATACAGAGGGATGACAATCGAAGTGATTTTATCAGAGCTACGATGCTGCTGTATTTTTTTAGGAACTTCCATACACATATGATTCTGGATCACGGCTATGCTTGGGGGTTGCTTTGGAGACCCAAACCGCAGAGATGGCTGGGGGCACAGGTTTTTCCCTTTTAGGGAGATGACCTCTAATTACCTCCACACTCCATCTCAGGTCACTCGCTTCTACATGGCTTTCCAGCGCAAGCGCAGCGTTCCCTCACAGGCTGGCCTGGGAAAACATTCAGGGATAATAAGCCAGTGGTTCTATTGGAACCCAAGTGCTGCAGAACATTGTAGGATACTTCCCACACCCAGGAAAAAAAAACACTTCTTTGTGTGTCTCATGCAGTTTGGTAAACAATCTCCACACGTGTTTCAGGGGGTTAAGGTGTTCCTAGTTAGTGGGATTTCGGGTAATTACCTCCAATGCCCATGGGGAGGCACTCGCTCCTGCTTGTCTTTCCAGCCCAAACACCAGCTATCCCTCTCAGCCCGGCTTGGGAAAACACTCAGGGATAATATGCTATTGGTTGTATTGGAACCCAGGCGCCACCTACAGTTGTAGGTTCCTTCCCACATCTGGGATAACAGAAGAAAACTTTGTGTGTCTGACGGAGATGGGTAAACAAACTCCACGCATGTTTCAGGGGGCACAGATGTTCCAAGGCTGTGGGATGTCAGAAAATTACCTCAAATTCTAATGGGGAGTATCTCACTGCTGCTACGTATAACAGCCAAGCCCACAGGTTTACCTCGCAGCTAGGCATGTGATAACACTCAAGGAATAGAATAGACTGGTGCTATTAGAACCCAGGCGCTGCTGATATTTGTAGAATCCTCCCCACACTCAGGATATCAGAACAAATCTTTGTGTGTGTGATGGTGTAGAAAAATACACTGCAGTCATTTTTTTGGTGGTACAGCTGTTCCCAGGTTTGGAGATGTCGCCAAATTACCTCCACTGCCAATGGGGAGGCAATCTATACTTCTTCGCTTTGCAGACCATCTCCCAAATTTCCCTTACAGCCCGGCATAAGAAAACACCTAGTTATATCAATATTATTGTATCTATGAGATACCCGGCGCTGCTGTCTGTTGGAGGTACAATACAGACTCAAAGTTCCGGAGCAAGTATTTGCTTGGGGGACGTGTGGATCCCCACACCACACAGATGCATGGGGTCACAGATTTTCCTTGTTTATGAGAAGTCTGCTAATTAACTCTACAGTCAATCTCTGGGCACTCGTTGCTACATGGCTTTCCAGCCGAACCCCCATCTTTCCCTCGCAGCCCGCCCTGGAATACACTCAGAGATTTTAAGTTAATGTTTCTATTGGAACACAAGCACTGCAGACTTTTGTAGGAACCTCCGCACACGCAGGATAACAGAAAACATTTTGTGTCTCATTGAGATGGTAAAAGCTCCACGCATGTTTCAGGGTGTACTGGTGTTCCAAGGTTGTGGGTGGTCAGATACATCCCACTAGAGCCCATGGGGAAGTACTCGCTCCTGCTTGACTTTGCAGCACATCCCCCAGTTTCCTATGCAACCCAGCCTGAGAAAACAATCAGGAAATTTAGCTAAAGTTTCTATCAGAACCCCAGTGCTGCAGTCTGTTGTATGAACTTCCACACACACAGGATTCCCAAACACGGCTTTGCTTGAAAGTGTTTTGAAGCCCCAATCCACACACATGGCTGGGGGCACAAGTTTTTCCCTATTAGGGAGAAGTCCGCTTATTAGCTCTACAGTCCATCTCGGGCACCCGCTGCTCCTTGGAATTCCAGACCAACACACATGGTTCCCTTGCAGCCCGGCCTGGGGTAACACAGAGGGAAAAGAAGCTATAAGTTCTATTCGAACCCATGCCCAGCTGAAAATTGTGGAAACCTTCGAACACTCAGGATAACAGAACATATCTTTCTGTGTGTGATGGAGTAGGAAAACACACTCCAGGCATTTTTCTGGGGATCCAGATTTTCCCAGGTTTGGAGATGTCTTCTAGATTACTTCAGTGCCCATGGGGTGGCACTGTCTTCTTCTTCGTTTTCAAGCCCAACTCCCAGCTTTCCCTTGCAGCACGGACAATTGAAACACACATGGATGACTAATAAGTGATACTATCAGAACCCCGGCGTTGCTGTCTCTTCAAGGAACCTCCAAACCTTCAGGATTCTGGAACATGCCTTTGAGTTTGGGGAATTGTGGAACCCCAATACATGCAGATGGATGGGGTCACAGATTTGTCCCTGTTAGGTAGAAGTCTGCTAATTACCTCCACAGTGCATCTTGGGGCACTCGCTGCTTCTTCGATTTTCAGTCTATCCCTCAGTATTCACTCGCAGCCCGGGCTTGGAAAACATTCAGTGATAATAATCTAGGGTTCTATTGGAACCCAGGTTCTACAGACAATTGTAGGAAACTCCCCACACTCAGAATAACAGAACAATAATTTGATTGTATGATTTAGAAGGGTAAACTAAATCCACGCATGTTTCAGTTTGTATAGGCGTTCCTAGGTTGTGGGAGGTCGGATATTTACATCCACTGTCCATGGGGAGTCCCTTGCATTTTCTTGGATTCCAGCCCAACCCCCAGATTTCCCTTGCATCCCGGCATGTGAAAACACTCAGGGAATAAAAGCTACAGTTTCTATAAGTACTAAGGCGCTCCTGACAGTTTTAGAAACCTCCCTAAACTAAGGAAAACAGAACACAGCTTTGTGGGTGTGATGGAGTTTAAAAAACACAGTAAGGCATGTCTCTGGGGTGCAGGTGTTCGCAGGATGGGAAATGTTGGCTAATTACCTCCACTGCCCATTTGGAAGCACTCTATTCTTCTTCCATATCCAGCCCTAATCCTAGCATTCCCTTGCAGCCCAACAGTGGAAAACACCCAGGGATGACAATCTAAATCATTCTATCAGAACCAGGGTGCTGCTGTATGTTGGAGGAACCTCCAAACTCTCAGGATTAGGGAACACGGATTTGCTTCGTGCGAATTGTGAAGCCCCACAGCACACTCAATACTGGGGTCCAAGATTTTCCATTTAGGGCCAAGTCCGCTAATTACCACCATAGTCTATCTCGGGGCACTCACTGCTACTTGGATTTCCAGCCCAAACCCAATCTTTCCCTCGCAGTCCGGCCTGGGAAAACACACAGGGAAAATTTGTTATTGATTGTAATGGAACCCAGTCTCTATCTACAATTGTAAGTACCTTCCCACAACTAGGATAAAGAAAAAACATTTGTGTGTCTGATGGAGATGGGTAAACAAACTCCAAGCATATATCAGGGGGCTTAGGTGTTCCAAGGTTGGGGGACGTCAGAAAATTACCTCAAATTCTAATGGGGAGTAACTCGCTGCTGCTACGAATTACAGCCAATCCCACAGTTTTACCTCGCAGCCAGGCCTGTGAAAACACTGACGGAAAACAAAATACTGGTGCTACTAGAACCCAGGC
Source organism: Camelus ferus (assembly GCF_009834535.1). Lineage (NCBI taxonomy): Eukaryota > Metazoa > Chordata > Mammalia > Artiodactyla > Camelidae > Camelus > Camelus ferus. The sequence goes on from NC_045725.1 coordinate 1,046,386, forward strand.
GCTGCTGAAAGATGTAGAATCCTCCCCACACTCAGGATAGCAGAACAAATTTTTGTGTGTGTGATGGTGTAGGAAAATACACTCCAGGCATGTTTCTGGGGGTACAGCTGTTCCCAGGTTTGGAGATGTCGCCTAATTACCTCCACTTCCAATGGGGAGGCACTCTATACTTCTTCGCTTTCCAGACCAACTCCTAGCTTACCTTTGAAGCCCGGCCTAAGAATTCACCTAGTGATGACAATATTAGTGATTCTATCAGATCCCCCGCTCTGCTGCCAGTTGGAGGTACAACACACACTCAAAATTCCGGAACATGGCTTTGCTTGGTGGAGGTGTGGAGACCAACTCCACAAGATGACTGGGGGCACAGTTTCTCTCTGTTTTGGAGAAGTCCGCTAATTAACTCTACAGTCAATTTCTGGGCAATCCTTGCTACTTGGCTTTCCAGCCGAACCCCCATTTTCCCTCGCAGCCTGCCCTGGAAAACACTCAGAGATTATAAGCTAGTGGTTCTATTGGAACCAAGGTACTGCAGACCGTTGTAGGAAGCTCCGCACACGAAGGATAACAGAACACTTTTTTGTGTCTGATTGAGATGGTAAAAACTCCACGCATGTTTCAGGGGTTACAGGTTTTCCTAGATAGGGGGAGGTCAGATTATTCCCATTAATGCCCATGTGGAGGTAATCGCTCCTGCTTGGATTTCCATCCCATCCCCCAGTTTCCCTTGCAAACCAGTCAGAGAAAACAGTCATGAAATTTAGCTAAACTTTCTATTAGAACCCAGGCGCTGCTGACAGTTGTAGAGACCTCCCCATACACAGGGTAACAGAACACTTTTTTGTGTGTGGATAGGAGTAGGAAAACACTGTCCATGCATGTTCCCGGGGTGCAGGTGTAACCAGGTTGGGAGACGTTGGCTAAGTATATCCGCAGCGCATGTGAAGGCACTCAGTTTTCTTCGTTTTCAAGCCCAACTTCCAGCTTTCCCTTGCAGCCCGGACAAGTGAAACACCCAGGGATGAAAAACTAAGTGATTCTATCAGTACCCCGGCGCTGCTGTCTTTTGGAGGAAGCTCCACACACACAGGATTAACAAACACGTCTTTGCTTGGGGGAATTGTGAAGCCCCACTCCACACACAAGGCTGGGGACACAAGTTTATCACTGTTACCTTGAAGTCCGCTAATTACATCTACAGACCATCGTGGGGCACTCGCTGCTACTTGGAATTCCATCCCAACCCTCAGGTTTCCCTTGCAGCCCGGCCTGCGGAAGCAAAAAGGGAAAAGAATCTACTGGTGCAATTAGAACACATGCGCTGCTGAAAATTGTGGAAAACTTCGAACACTCATGGTAACAGAGCACATCTTTCTGTGTGTGATGCAGTAGTAAAACACACTCCAGGCATTTTTCTGGGGATCCAGTTTGTCCCAGGTTCGGAGACGTCGGCTAGATTCATTCACTGCCCATGGTGATGCACTGACTTCTTCTTCGTATTCAAGCCCAACTCCCAACTTTCCCTTGCATCCCGGTCTTGGATTATACCCACGGATGACAGTCTAAGTGATTTTATCAGAGCTAAGATGCTGCTGTCTTTTTTAGGAACTTCCATACACTTATGATTCTGGATCACGGCGATGCTTGGGGGTAGCTTTGGAGACCCACACCACAGAGATGGCTGGGGGCACAGGTTATTCCCTGTTAGGGAGATGTCCGCTAATTACCTCCACAGTCCATCTCGGGCACCCGCTGCTACTTGGAATTCCAGCCCAACCACCATGTTTCACTTGCAGCCCGTCCTGGTGAAACACAGAAGGGAAAGAAGCTATTGGTGCTATTCTAACCCATGCCATGCTGACAATTGTGGAAACCTTCGAACACTCAGGATAAGAGAACATATCTTTCTGTGTGTGATGGAGTAGGAAAACACACTCCAGACATATTCTTGGGGATCCAGGATTTCCCAGGTTGGGAGATGTCGGCTAGATTCCATCAGTGCCCATGTGGTTGCACTGTCTTCTTCTTCGTTTTCAAGCCTAACTCCCAGCTTTCCCTTGCAGCCCGGACCAGTGAAACACCCATGGATGACAAATAAGTGATTCTGTCACAACCAAGGCGTTGCTGTCTGTTGGAGGAACCTCCAAACCTTCAGGATTCTGGAACACGTTTTGAGTGTGGGGAGTTGTGGAACCCCAACCCACGCAGAAGGATGGGGTCACAGAATTGTCCCTGTTAGGGAGAAGTCAGCTAATTACCTCCACAGTGCATTTTGGGGCACTCGCTTCTTCTTAGATTTTCAGTCTATCCCCCAGTTTTCACTCGCAGCCCAGCCTTGTAAAACACTCAGTGATAATAAGCTAGGTTTCTATTGGAACCCAGGTGCTGCAGAAAAATGTAGGAACTTCCCCACTCTCAGAATAACAGAACAATAATTTGAGAGACTGATTTAAATGGGTAAACTATATCCACGCTTGTTTCAAGTTGTATAGGCGTACTTAGGATGTGGGAGTTCAGATAATTACATCCACTGTCCATGGGGAGTCCCTTGCAGTTGCTTGGATTCCAGCCCAACCCCCAGAGTTCCCTCGCATCCCGGCCTGTGAAAACACTCAGGGAAAAAAGCTACAATTTCTATAAGAACTAAGGCTCTCTTGACATTTGTAGAATCCTCCCTAAACTAAGGAAAACAGAACATAGCTTTGTGTGTGTGATGGAGTAGGAAAACACAGTAAGGCATGTCTCTGGGGTGCAGGTGTTCGCAGGATGGGAAATGTTGGCTAATTACCTCCACTGCCCATGGGGAAGCACTCTCTTATACTTCGATATCCAGCCCTAATCCTAGCATTCTCTTGCAGCCCGACCGTGGAAAACACCCAGGGATGACAAACTAAATCATTCTATCAGAACCAGGGCGCAGCTGTGTGTTGGAGGAAGCTCCAAACACTCAGGATTAACAAACACGTCTTTTCTTTGTGTGAATTGTGAATCCCCAAAGCACACTCATTGCTGGGTTCCAAGATTTTCCCTTTTAGGGCCAATTCCACTAAATACCTCCATAGTCCATCTCGGGACAACCGCTGCTACTTGGATTTCCAGCCCAAACCCTAGATTTCCCTCACAACCCTTCCCTGTGAAACACACAGTGAAAAGAATCTGCTTGTGCTATTAGAACAAATGCTCTGCTGACAATTTTGGAAAACTTCGAACACTCATGATAACAGAGCACATCTTTCTGTGTGTGATGGAGTAGTAAAACACATTCCAGTCATTTTTTGGGGATCCAGTTTTCCCCAGGTTGGGAGATATTGGCTAGATTACTTCACTGCCCATGTGGATGCATTGAATTCTTCTTCGTTTTCAAGCCCAACTCCCAAATTTCCCTTGCATCCCGGTCTTGTATTATACCGAGGGATGACAGTCTAAGTGATTTTATCAGAGCTACGATGCTGCTGTATTTTTTAGGAACATTCAAATCCTTAGGATTCTGGATCACGTCTATGCTTGGGGGTAGATTTGGCGACCCACACTACAGAGATGGCTGGGGGCACAGGTTTTTCCCTGTTAGGGAGATGTCTGCTAATTACCTCCACAGTCCATCTCGGGTCACTCGCTGCTACATGGCTTTCCAGCGCAAGCGAAACATTCCCTCACAGGCCGGCCTGGGAAAACAATCAGGAATAATAAGCCAGTGGTTCTATTGGAATCCAGGTGCTGCAGAACATTGTAGGATACTCCGCACACCCAGGAAAAGAAAACACTTCTTTGTGTGTCTCATGCAGTTTGGTAAACATATTCCACGCGTGTTTCAGGGGGTTAAGGTGTTCCTAGTTAGTGGGAGTACGGGTAATTCCCTCCAATGCCCATGGGCAGGCACTCGCTCCTGCTTGTCTTTCCAGCCAAACCCCCAGCTTTCCCTCACTGCCCGGCCTGGGAAAACAATCAGGGATAATATGTTATTGGTTGTATTGGAACCCAGGCGCTACCTACAGTTGTAGGCTCCTTCCCACAACTGGGATAACAGAAGAAATCTTTGTGTGTCTGATGGAGATGGGTAAACAAACTCCACGCATGTTTCAGGGGGCACAGATATTCCAAGGCTGTGGGACGTCGGAAAATAACCTCAAATTCTAATGGGGAGTATCTCACTGCTGCTACGTATTACAGCCAAGCCCACAGGATTACCTCGCAGATAGGCGTGTGAAAACACTCACAGAAAAGAATAGACTGGTGCTATTAGATCCCAGGCACTGCTGATATTTGTAGAATCCTCCCCACACTCAGGATATCAGAACACATCTTTGTGTGTGTGATGGTGTAGAAAAATACACTGAAGATATTTTTCTCGTGGTACAGCTGTTTCAAGGTTTGGAGATTTCGCCAAATTACCTGCAATGAAAATGGGGAGGCAATCTATACTTCTTCGCTTTGCAGACCATCTCCCAAATTTCCCTTACAGCCCGGCCTAAGAAAACACCTAGTTATGGCAATATTACTGATTCTATGAGAAAACCGGCGCTGCTGTCTTTTGGAAGTACAACACAGACTCAAAATTTAAGAGTAAGTATTTCCTTTGGGGAGGTGTGGAGCCCCACACCACACAGATGCCTGTGGTCACAGATTTTTCTTGTTTATGAGAAGTCTGCTAATTAACTCTACAGTCAATCTCTGGGCATTCGTTGCTACTTGGATTTCCAGCCGAACCCCCTGCTTTAACTCGCAGCCCGCCCAGGAAAACACTAAGAAATTCTAAGTTAATGGTTCTATTGGAACACAAGCACTGCAGACATTTGTAAGAACCTCCGCACACGCAGGATAACAGAAAAATTTTTTGTGTCTCATTGAGATGGTAAAAGCTCCACGCATGTTTCAGGGTGTACTGGTGTTCCTAAGTTGTGTGAAGTCAGATACCATCCACTAGAGCCCATGGGGAAGTACTCGCTCCTGCTTGGCATTGCAGCCCTTCCCCCAGTTTCCTATGAAACCCAGAGTGAGAAAACAATCAGGAAATATAGCTAAGGTTTCTATCAGAACCCCGGTGCTGCAGTCTGTTGTAGGAACTTCCACACACCCAGGATTCCCAAACATGGCTATGATTGGAAGAGTTTTGAAGCCCCAATCCACACACATGGCTGGGGGCACAAGTTTTTCCCTGTTAGGGAGAAGTCCGCTAATTAGCTCTACAGTCCATCTCGGGCATCCGCTGCTCCTTGGAATTCCAGAACAACCCACATGGATCCCTTGCAGCCCGGCCTGGTGTAACACAGAGGGAAAAGGAGCTGTAAGTGCTATTAGAACCCATGCCCTGCTGAAAATTGTGGAAACTTTCGAACAGTCAGGATAACAGAACATATCTTTCTGTGTGTGATGGATTAGGAAAACACACTCCAGGCATTTTTCTGGGGATCCAGGTTTTCCCAGGTTGGGAGATGTCGGCTAGATTCCTTCAGTGCCTATGGGGTGGCACTGTCTTCTTCTTCGTTTTCAAGCCAAACTCCAAGCTTTCCCTTGCAGCCCGAACAAGTGAAACACCCATGGATGACAAATAAGTGATTCTGTCAGAACCCCGGCGTTGCTGTCAGTTGGAGGAACCTCCAAACCTTCAGGATTCTGGAACTCGTCTATGAGTGTGGGAAGTTGTGGAACTCCAATCCACACAGACGAATGGGGTCACAGATTAGTCCCTGTTAGGGAGAAGTCCACTTATTTCCTCCACAGTGCATCTTGGGGTACTCAATGCTTCTTAGATTTTCAGTCTATCCCCCTGTTTTCACTCGCAGCCCAGCCTTGTAAAACACTCAGTGATAATAAGCTAGGTTTCTATTGGAACCCAGGTGCTGCAGACAATTGTAGGAACCTCCCCACACTCAGAATAAGAGAACAATACTTTGAGTGTCTGATTTAGATGTGTAAACTAAATCCACGCATGTTTCAGGTTGTATAGGCGTTCCCAGGTTGTGGGAGTTCGGATATTTACATCCACTCTCCATGGGGAGTCCCTTGCAGTTGCTTGGATTCCATCCCAACCCCCAGCGTTCCATCCCATCCCGGCCTGTGAAAAGAATCAGGGAAAAAAAGCTACAGTTTCTATAAGAACTAAGGCGCTCCTGACAGTTGTAGAAACCTTCCTAAACTAAGGAAAACAGAACACATCTTTGTGTGTGTGATGGAGTAGGAAAACACATTAAGGCATGTTTCTGGGGTGCAGGTGTTCGCAGGATGGGAAATGTTGGCTAATTAACTCCACTGCCCATGGGGAAGCACTCTATACATCTTGGATATCCAGCCCTAATCCTAGCATTCCCTTGCAGCACGACCGTGGAAAACACCCAGGGATGACAAACTAAATCATTCTATCAGAACCAGGGCGCTGCACTATGTTGGAGGAAGCTCCAAACACTCAGGATTAACAAACACGTTTTTTCTTGGTGCTAATTGTGAATCCCCAAAGCTCACTCATTGCTGGGTTAAAAGATTTTCCCTTTTAGGGCCAATTCCGCTAAATACCTCCACAGTCCATCTCGGGGAAACCGCTGCTACTTGGAATTCCAGACCAAACCCTAAATTTCCCTAACAGACCGTCCCTGGGAAACACACAGAGAAAAGAATGTACTGGTGCTATTAGAACAAATGCTCTGCTGACAATTTTGGAAAACTTCGAACACTCATGATAACGGAGCACAATTTTCTGTGTGTGATGCTGTAGTAAAACACAGTCCAGGCATTTTTCTGGGTATCCAGTTTTTCCCAGGTTGGGAAATGTCGACTAGATTCCTTCAATGCCCATGTAGATGCATTGAATTCTTCTTTGTTTTCAAGCCCAACTCCCAGCTTTCCCTTCCATCCCGCTCTTGTATTATACCGAGGGATGATAGTCTAATTGATTTTATCAGAGCTAAGATGTTGCTGTATTTTTTAGGAACTTCCAAATCCTTAGGATTCTGGATCACGGCTATGCTTGGGGGTAGCTTTGGAGACCCACACCACAGAGATGGCTGGGGGCACAGGTTTTTCCCTGTTAGGGAGATGTCCTCTAATTACCTTCACACTCCATCTCGGGTCACTCGCTGCTACATGGTTTCCAGCACAAGCGCAGCATTCCCTCGCAGGCCGGCCTGGGAAAACAATCAGGGATAATTAGCCAGTGGTTCTATTGGAACCCAGGTGCTGCAGAACATTGTAGGATACTCCTCACACCCAGGAAAAAAAAACACTTCTTTGTGTGTCTCATGCAGTTTGGTAAACAAACTCCACATGTGTTTCAGGGGGTTAAGGTGTTCCTAATTAGTGGGATTTCGGGTAATTTCCTCCAAAGCTCATGGGGAGGCACGCGCTCCTGCTTGTCTTTCCAGCCCAAACATCTGCTATACCTCTCAGCCTGGCTTGGGAAAACACTCAGGGATATTATGCTATTGGTTGTATTGGAACCCAGGCGCCACCTACAGTTGTAGGCTCCTTCCCACATCTGGGCTAACAGAAGAAATCTTTGTGTGTCTGATGGAGATGTGTAAACAAACTCCACGCATGTTTCAGGGGGCACAGATGTTCCAAGGTTGTGGGACGTCGGAAAATTACCTCAAATTATAATGGGGAGTGTCTCACTGCTGCTACGTATTACAGCCAAGCTCACAGGTTTACCTCGCATCTAGGCGTGTGAAAACACTCACGGAAAAGAATAAACTGGTGCTATTAGAACCCAGTCGCTGCTGATATTTGTAGAATCCTCCCCACACTCAGGATATCAGAACACATCTTTGTGTGTGTGATGGTGTAGAAAAATACACTGCAGTCATATTTCTGGTGGTACAGCTGTTCCCAGGTTTGGAGATGTCGCCAAATTACCTCCACTGCCAATGGGGAGGCAATCTATACTTCTTCGCTTTGCAGACAATCTCTCAAATTTCCCTTAGAGCCCGGCCTAAGAAAAGAGCTAGTGATGGCAATATTAGTGATTCTATGAGAAACACGGCGCTGCTGTCTGTTGGAGGTACAATAAAGACTCAAAATTCAGGAGCAAGGATTTGCTTGGGGGAGGTGTGGAGCCCCACACCACACAGATGCCTGGGGTCACAGATTTTCCTTGTTTATGAGAAGTATGCTAATTAACTCTACAGTCAATCTCTGGGCACACGTTGCTACTTGGCTTTCCAGCAGAACCCCCAGCTTTCCCTAGCAGCCCGCCCAGGAAAACACACAGAGATTCTAAGTTAATGTTTCTATTGGCATACAAGCATTGCAGACCATTGTAGGAACATCCGCACACGCAGGATAACAGAAAACTTTTTGTGTCTCATAGAGATGGTAAAAGCTCCACGCATGTTTCAGGGTGCACTGGTGTTCCTAGGTTGTGGGAGGTCAGATACATCCCACTAGAGCCCATGGGGAAGTACTCGCTCCTGCTTGGCTATGCAGCCCATCCCCCAGTTTCCTATGCAACCCAGCCTGAGAAAACAATCAGGAAATGTAGCTAAAATTTCTATCAGAACCCTAGTGCTGCAGTCTGTTGTAGGAACTTCTACACACACAGGATTCCCAAACACGGCTTTGCTTGGAAGAGTTTTGAAGCCCCAATCCACACACATGGCTGGGGGCACAAGTTTTTCCCTGTTAAGGAGAAGTCCGCTAATTAGCTCTACAGTCCATCTCGGGCACCCGCTGCTCCTTGGAAATCCAGACCAACCCACATGTTTCCCTTGCAGCCCGGCCTGGGGTAACACAGAGGGAAAAGAAGCTATAAGTTCTATTCGAACCCATGCCCAGCTGAAAATTGTGGAAACCTTCGAACACTCAGGATAACAGAACATATCTTTCTGTGTGTGATGTAGTAGGAAAACACACTCCAGGCATTTTTCTGGGGATCCAGGTTTTCCCAGGTTGGGAGATGTCGGCTAGATTCCTTCAGTGCCTATGGGGTGGCACTGTCTTCTTCTTCGTTTTCAAGCCCAACTCACAGCTTTCCCTCGCAGCCCGGACAAGTGAAACACCCATGGATGACAAATAATTGATTCTATCAGAACCCCAGCTTTGCTGTCTGTTGGAGGAACCTCCAAACCTTCAGGATTCTGGAACTCGTCTATGAGTGTGGGGAGTTGTGGAACCCCAATTCACGCAGATGTATGTGGTCACAGATTAGTCCCTTTTAGGGAGAAGTCCACTTATTTCCTCCACAGTGCATCTTGGGGCACTCACTGCTTCTTAGATTTTCAGTCTATCCCCCTGTATTCACTCGCAGCCCGGCCTTGTAAAACACTCAGTGATAATAAGCTAGGTTTCTATTGGAACCCAGGTACTGCAGACAATTGTAGGAAACTCCCCACACTCAGAATAACAGAACAATATTTGAGTGTCTGATTTAGATGTGTAAACTAAATCCACGCATGTTTCAGGTTGTATAGGCGTTCCTAGGTTGTGTGTGTTCGGGTATTTACATCCACTGTCCATGGGGAGTCCCTTGCAGTTGCTTGGATTCCATGCCAACCCCCAGCGTTCCATCCCAACCCGGCCTGTGGAAACACTCAGGGAAAAATAGCTACAGTTTCTATAAGAACTAAGGCGCTCCTGACAGTTGTAGAAACCTCCCTACGCTAAGGAAAACAGAACACATCTTTGTGTGTGTGATCGAGTAGGAAAACACATTAAGGCATGTCTCTGGGGTGCAGGTGTTCGCAGGATGAGGAATATTGGTTAATTACCTCCAATGCCCATGGGGAAGCACTCTAATCTTCTTCGATATCCAGCCATAATCCTAGCATTCCCTTGCAGCCCGACCGTGGAAAACACCCAGGGATGACAAACTAAATCATTCTATCAGAACCAGGGCTCTGCTCTATGTTGGAGGAACCTCCAAAAACTCAGGATTAACAAACACGTCTTTTCTTGGTGCGAATTGTGAATCCCCAAAGCACACTCATTGCTGGGTTCCAAGATTTTCCCTTTTAGGGCCAATTCCGCTAAATACCTCCACAGTCCATCTCGGGGCAACCGCTGCTACTTGGATTTCCAGCCCAAACCCTAGATTTCCCTCACAGCCCGTCCCTGGGCAACACACAGTGAAAAGAATCTACTGGTGCTATTAGAACAAGTGCTCTGCTGACAATTTTGGAAAACTTCGAACAATCATGATAACGGAGCACAACTTTCTGTGTGTGATGGTGTAGTAAATCACACTCCAGGCATTTTTCTGTTTATCCAGTTTTTCCCAGTTTGGGAAATGTCGACTACATTCCTTCAATGCCCATGCAGATGCATTGAATTCTTCTTCGTTTTCAAGCCCAACTCCCAACTTTCCCTTGCATCCCGCTCTTGTAATATACTGAGGGATGACAGTCTAAGTGATTTTATCAGAGCTACGATGCTGCTGTATTTTTTAGGAACTTCCATACACATAGGATTCTGGATCACTGCTATGATTGGGGGTAGCTTTGGAGACCCACACTACAGAGATGGCTGGGGGCACAGGTTTTTCCCTGTTAGGGAGATATCCTCTAATTACCTTCACACTTCATCTCGGGTCACTCGCTGCTACATGGCTTTCCAGCGCAAGCGCAGCATTCCCTCGCAGGCCGGCCTGGGAAAACAATCAGGGATAATAAGCCAGTGGTTCTATTGGAACTCAGGTGCTGCAGAACATTGTAGGATACTCCCCACACCCAGGAAAAGAGAACACTTCTTTGTGTGTCTCATGCAGTTTGGTAAACAAACTCCACACGTGTTTCAGGGGGTTAAGGTGTTCCTAGTTAGTGGGATTTCGGGTAATTACCTCCAATGCCCATGGGGAGGCACGCGCTCCTGCTTGTCTTTCCAGCCCAACCACCAGCTATCCCTCTCAGCCCGGCTTGGGAAAACACTCAGGGATATTATGCTATTGGTTGTATTGGAACCCAGGCGCTACCTACAGTTTTAGGCTCCTTCCCACATCTGGGGTAACAGAAGAAACCTTTGTGTGTCTGATGGAAATGGGTAAACAAACTCCACGTATGTTTCAGTGGGCACAGATATTCCAAGGCTGTGGGACGTCGAAAAATTACCTCAAATTCTAATGGGTAGTATCTCATTGCTGCTACGTATTACAGCCAAGCCCACAGGTTTACCTCGCAGCTAGGCGTGTGAAAACACTCACGGAAAAGAATAGACTGGTGCTATTAGAACCCAGGCGCTGCTGATATTTGTAGAATCCTCCCCACACTCAGGATATCAGAACACATCTTTGTGTGTGTGATGGTGTAGAAAAATACACTGCAGTCATATTTCTGGTGGTACAGCTGTTCCCAGGTTAGGAGATGTCGCCAAATTACCTCCACTGCTAATGGGGAGGCAATCTATACTTCTTCGCTTTGTAGACAATCTCCCAAATTTCCCCTAGATCCCGGCCTACGAAAACAGCTAGTGATGGCAATATTAGTGATTCTATGAGATACACGGCGCTGCTGTCTGTTGGAGGTAAAACAAAGACTCAAAATTCCGGAGCAAGGATTTGCTTGGGGGAGGTGTGGAGCCCCACACCACACAGAAGCCTAGGGTCACAGATTTTCCTTGTTTATGAGAAGTATGCTAATTAACTTTACAGTCAATCTCTGGGCACTCGTTGCTACTTGGCTTTCCAGCAGAACCCCCAGCTTTCCCTAGCAGCCCGCCCAGGAAAACACACAGAGATCCTAAATTAATGGTTCTATTGGAACACAAGCACTGCAGACCGTAGTAGGAACCTCCGCACACGCAGGATAACAGAAAAATTTTTGTGTCTCATAGAGATGGTAAAAGCTCCACGCATGTTTCAGGGTGTACTGGTGTTCCTAGGTTGTGGGAGGTCAGATACATCCCACTAGAGCCCATGAGGAAGTACTCGCTCCTGCTTGGCTATGCAGCCCATCCCCCAGTTTCCTATGCAACCCAGCCTGAGAAAACAATCAGGAAATGTAGCTAAAATTTCTATCAGAACAGCAGTGCTGCAGTCTGTTGTAGGAACTTCTACACACACAGGATTCCCAAACACGGCTTTGCTTGGAAGAGATTTGAAGCCCCAATCCACACACATGGCTGGGGGCACAAGTTTTTCCCTGTTAAGGAGAAGTCCGCTAATTAGCTCTACAGTCCATCTCGGGCACCCGATTCTCCTTGGAATTCCAGACCAACCCACATGTTTCCCTTGCAGCCCGGCCTGGGGTAACACAGAGGGAAAAGAAGCTATAAGTTCTATTCGAACCCATGCCCTGCTGAAAATTGTGGAAACCTTCGAACACTCAGTATAACAGAACATATCTTTCTGTGTGTGATGGAGTAGGAAAACACACTCCAGGCATTTTTCTGGGGATCCAGGTTTTCCCAGGTTGGGAGATGTCGGCTAGATTCCTTCAGTGCCTATGGGGTGGCACTGTCTTCTTCTTCGTTTTCAAGCCCAACTCCCAACTTTCCCTCGCAGCCCGGACAAGTGAAACACCCATGGATGACAAATAATTGATTCTATCAGAACCCCAGCGTTGCTGTCTGTTGGAGGAACCTCCAAACCTTCAGGATTCTGGAACTCGTCTATGAGTGTGGGGAGTTGTGGAACCCCAATTCACGCAGATGTATGTGGTCACAGATTAGTCCCTTTTAGGGAGAAGTCCACTTATTTCCTCCACAGTGCATCTTGGGGCACTCACTGCTTCTTAGATTTTCAGTCTATCCCCCTGTATTCACTCGCAGCCCGGCCTTGTAAAACACTCAGTGATAATAAGCTAGGTTTCTATTGGAACCCAGGTACTGCAGACAATTGTAGGAAACTCCCCACACTCAGAATAACAGAACAATACTTTGAGTGTCTGATTTAGATGTGTAAACTAAATCCACGCATGTTTCAGGTTGTATAGGCGTTCCTAGGTTGTGGGTGTTCGGGTATTTACATCCACTGTCCATGGGGAGTCCCTTGCAGTTGCTTGGATTCCATCCCAACCCCCAGCGTTCCATCCCATCCCGGCCTGTGGAAACACTCAGGGAAAAAAAGCTACAGTTTCTATAAGAACTAAGGCGCTCCTGACAGTTGTAGAAACCTCCCTACGCTAAGGAAAACAGAACACATCTTTGTGTGTGTGATCGAGTAGGAAAACACATTAAGGCATGTCTCTGGGGTGCAGGTGTTCGCAGGATGAGGAATATTGGTTAATTACCTCCAATGCCCATGGGGAAGCACTCTAATCTTCTTCGATATCCAGCCATAATCCTAGCATTCCCTTGCAGCCCGACCGTGGAAAACACCCAGGGATGACAAACTAAATCATTCTATCAGAACCAGGGCTCTGCTCTATGTTGGAGGAACCTCCAAAAACTCAGGATTAACAAACACGTCTTTTCTTGGTGCGAATTGTGAATCCCCAAAGCACACTCATTGCTGGGTTCCAAGATTTTCCCTTTTAGGGCCAATTCCGCTAAATACCTCCACAGTCCATCTCGGGGCAACCGCTGCTACTTGGATTTCCAGCCCAAACCCTAGATTTCCCTCACAGCCCGTCCCTGGGCAACACACAGTGAAAAGAATCTACTGGTGCTATTAGAACAAATGCTCTGCTGACAATTTTGGAAAACTTCGAACAATCATGATAACGGAGCACAACTTTCTGTGTGTGATGGTGTAGTAAATCACACTCCAGGCATTTTTCTGTTTATCCAGTTTTTCCCAGTTTGGGAAATGTCGACTACATTCCTTCAATGCCCATGCAGATGCATTGAATTCTTCTTCGTTTTCAAGCCCAACTCCCAACTTTCCCTTGCATCCCGCTCTTGTAATATACTGAGGGATGACAGTCTAAGTGATTTTATCAGAGCTACGATGCTGCTGTATTTTTTAGGAACTTCCATACACATAGGATTCTGGATCACGGCTATGATTGGGGGTAGCTTTGGAGACCCACACTACAGAGATGGCTGGGGGCACAGGTTTTTCCCTGTTAGGGAGATATCCTCTAATTACCTCCACACTTCATCTCGGGTCACTCGCTGCTACATGGCTTTCCAGCGCAAGCGCAGCATTCCCTCGCAGGCCGGCCTGGGAAAACAATCAGGGATAATAAGCCAGTGGTTCTATTGGAACCCAGGTGCTGCAGAACATTGTAGGATACTCCCCACACCCAGGAAAAGAGAACACTTCTTTGTGTGTCTCATGCAGTTTGGTAAACATATTCCACGCGTGTTTCAGGGGGTTAAGGTGTTCCTAGTTAGTGGGATTTCGGGTAATTACCTCCAATGCCCATGGGGAGGCACGCGCTCCTGCTTGTCTTTCCAGCCCAACCACCAGCTATCCCTCTCAGCCCGGCTTGGGAAAACACTCAGGGATATTATGCTATTGGTTGTATTGGAACCCAGGCGCTACCTACAGTTTTAGGCTCCTTCCCACATCTGGGGTAACAGAAGAAATCTTTGTGTGTCTGATGGAAATGGGTTAACAAACTCCACGTATGTTTCAGTGGGCACAGATATTCCAAGGCTGTGGGACGTCGAAAAATTACCTCAAATTCTAATGGGTAGTATCTTATTGCTGCTACGTATTACAGCCAAGCCCACAGGTTTACCTCGCAGCTAGGCGTGTGAAAACACTCACGGAAAAGAATAGACTGGTGCTATTAGAACCCAGGCGCTGCTGATATTTGTAGAATCCTCCCCACACTCAGGATATCAGAACACATCTTTGTGTGTGTGATGGTGTAGAAAAATACACTGCAGTCATATTTCTGGTGGTACAGCTGTTCCCAGGTTTGGAGATGTCGCCAAATTACCTCCACTGCTAATGGGGAGGCAATCTATACTTCTTCGCTTTGTAGACCATCTCCCAAATTTCCCCTAGATCCCGGCCTACGAAAACAGCTAGTGATGGCAATATTAGTGATTCTATGAGATACACGGCGCTGCTGTCTGTTGGAGGTAAAATAAAGACTCAAAATTCCGGAGCAAGGATTTGCTTGGGGGAGGTGTGGAGCCCCACACCACACAGAAGCCTAGGGTCACAGATTTTCCTTGTTTATGAGAAGTATGCTAATTAACTCTACAGTCAAACTC
Organism: Camelus ferus; assembly: GCF_009834535.1. NCBI lineage: Eukaryota > Metazoa > Chordata > Mammalia > Artiodactyla > Camelidae > Camelus > Camelus ferus. The sequence goes on from NC_045725.1 coordinate 1,061,413, forward strand.
TGGGCACTCGTTGCTACTTGGCTTTCCAGCAGAACCCCCAGCTTTCCCTAGCAGCCCGCCCAGGAAAACACACAGAGATCCTAAATTAATGGTTCTATTGGAACACAAGCACTGCAGACCGTAGTAGGAACCTCCGCACACGCAGGATAACAGAAAAATTTTTGTGTCTCATAGATATGGTAAAAGCTCCACGCATGTTTCAGGGTGTACTGGTGTTCCTAGGTTGTGGGAGGTCAGATACATCCCACTAGAGCCCATGGGGAAGTACTCGCTCCTGCTTGGCTATGCAGCCCATCCCCCAATTTCCTATGCAACCCAGCCTGAGAAAACAATCAGGAAATGTAGCTAAAATTTCTATCAGAACAGCAGTGCTGCAGTCTGTTGTAGGAACTTCTACACACACAGGATTCCCAAACACGGCTTTGCTTGGAAGAGTTTTGAAGCCCCAATCCACACACATGGCTGGGGGCACAAGTTTTTCCCTGTTAAGGAGAAGTCCGCTAATTAGCTCTACAGTCCATCTCGGGCACCCGATTCTCCTTGGAATTCCAGACCAACCCACATGCTTCCCTTGCAGCCCGGCCTGGGGTAACACAGAGGGAAAAGAAGCTATAAGTTCTATTCGAACCCATGCCCTGCTGAAAATTGTGGAAACCTTCGAACACTCAGTATAACAGAACATATCTTTCTGTGTGTGATGGAGTAGGAAAACACACTCCAGGCATTTTTCTGGGGATCCAGGTTTTCCCAGGTTGGGAGATGTCGGCTAGATTCCTTCAGTGCCTATGGGGTGGCACTGTCTTCTTCTTCGTTTTCAAGCCCAACTCCCAACTTTCCCTCGCAGCCCGGACAAGTGAAACACCCATGGATGACAAATAATTGATTCTATCAGAACCCCAGCGTTGCTGTCTGTTGGAGGAACCTCCAAAACTTCAGGATTCTGGAACTCGTCTATGAGTGTGGGGAGTTGTGGAACCCCAATTCACGCAGATGTATGTGGTCACAGATTAGTCCCTTTTAGGGAGAAGTCCACTTATTTCCTCCACAGTGCATCTTGGGGCACTCACTGCTTCTTAGATTTTCAGTCTATCCCCCTGTATTCACTCGCAGCCCAGCCTTGTAAAACACTCAGTGATAATAAGCTAGGTTTCTATTGGAACCCAGGTACTGCAGACAATTGTAGGAAACTCCCCACACTCAGAATAACAGAACAATACTTTGAGTGTCTGATTTAGATGTGTAAACTAAATCCACGCCTGTTTCAGGTTGTATAGGCGTTCCTAGGTTGTGGGTGTTCGGGTATTTACATCCACTGTCCATGGGGAGTCCCTTGCAGTTGCTTGGATTCCATCCCAACCCCCAGCGTTCCATCCCATCCCGGCCTGTGGAAACACTCAGGGAAAAAAAGCTACAGTTTCTATAAGAACTAAGGCGCTCCTGACAGTTGTAGAAACCTCCCTACGCTAAGGAAAACAGAACACATCTTTGTGTGTGTGATCGAGTAGGAAAACACATTAAGGCATGTCTCTGGGGTGCAGGTGTTCGCAGGATGAGGAATATTGGTTAATTACCTCCAATGCCCATGGGGAAGCACTCTAATCTTCTTCGATATCCAGCCATAATCCTAGCATTCCCTTGCAGCCCGACCGTGGAAAACACCCAGGGATGACAAACTAAATCATTCTATCAGAACCAGGGCTCTGCTCTATGTTGGAGGAACCTCCAAAAACTCAGGATTAACAAACACGTCTTTTCTTGGTGCGAATTGTGAATCCCCAAAGCACACTCATTGCTGGGTTCCAAGATTTTCCCTTTTAGGGCCAATTCCGCTAAATACCTCCACAGTCCATCTCGGGGCAACCGCTGCTACTTGGATTTCCAGCCCAAACCCTAGATTTCCCTCACAGCCCGTCCCTGGGCAACACACAGTGAAAAGAATCTACTGGTGCTATTAGAACAAATGCTCTGCTGACAATTTTGGAAAACTTCGAACAATCATGATAACGGAGCACATCTTTCTGTGTGTGATGGTGTAGTAAAACACACTCCAGGCATTTTTCTGTTTATCCAGTTTTTCCCAGTTTGGGAAATGTCGACTACATTACTTCAATGCCCATGTAGATGCATTGAATTCTTCTTCGTTTTCAAGCCCAACTCCCAACTTTCCCTTGCATCCCGCTCTTGTAATATACTGAGGGATGACAGTCTAAGTGATTTTATCAGAGCTACGATGCTGCTGTATTTTTTAGGAACTTCCATACACATAGGATTCTGGATCACGGCTATGATTGGGGGTAGCTTTGGAGACCCACACTACAGAGATGGCTGGGGGCACAGGTTTTTCCCTGTTAGGGAGATATCCTCTAATTACCTCCACACTTCATCTCGGGTCACTCGCTGCTACATGGCTTTCCAGCGCAAGCGCAGCATTCCCTCGCAGGCCGGCCTGGGAAAACAATCAGGGATAATAAGCCAGTGGTTCTATTGGAACCCAGGTGCTGCAGAACATTGTAGGATACTCCCCACACCCAGGAAAAGAGAGCACTTCTTTGTGTGTCTCATGCAGTTTGGTAAACAAACTCCACACGTGTTTCAGGGGGTTAAGGTGTTCCTAGTTAGTGGGAGTACGGGTAACTACCTCCAATGCCCATGGGGAGGCACTCGCTCCTGCTTGTCTTTCCAGCCCAACCACCAGCTATCCCTCTCAGCCCGGCTTGGGAAAACACTCAGGGATAATATGCTATTGGTTGTATTGGAACCCAGGCGCTACCTACAGTTGTAGGCTCCTTCCCACATCTGGGGTAACAGAAGAAATTTTTGTGTGTCTGATGGAGATGGGTAAACAAACTCCACGCATGTTTCAGGGGGCACAGATATTCCAAGGCTGTGGGACGTCGAAAAATTACCTCAAATTCTAATGGGGAGTGTCTCATTGCTGCTACGTATTACAGCCAAGCCCACAGGTTTACCTCGCAGCTAGGCGTGTGAAAACACTCACGGAAAAGAATAGACTAGTGCTATTAGAACCCAGGCGCTGCTGATATTTGTAGAATCCTCCCCACACTCAGGATATCAGAACACATCTTTGTGTGTGTGATGGTGTAGAAAAATACACTGCAGTCATATTTCTGGTGGTACAGCTGTTCCCAGGTTTGGAGATGTCGCCAAATTACCTCCACTGCCAATGGGTAGGCAATCTATACTTCTTCGCTTTGCAGACCATCTCCCAAATTTCCCTTAGAGCCCGGCCTAAGAAAACAGCAAGTGATGGCAATATTAGTGATTCTATGAGAAACACGGCGCTGCTGTCTGTTGGAGGTAAAAGAAAGACTCAAAATTCCGGAGCAAGGATTTCCTTGGCGGAGGTGTGGAGCCCCACACCACACAGATGCCTGGGGTCACAGATTTTCCTTGTTTATGAGAAGTATGCTAATTAACTCTACAGTCAATCTCTGGGCACTCGTTGCTAATTGGCTTTCCAGCAGAACCCCCAGCTTTCCCTAGCAGCCCGCCCAGGAAAACACACAGAGATTCTAAGTTAATGGTTCTATTGTAACACAAGCATTGCAGACCTTTGTAGGAACCCCCGCACACGCAGGATAACAGTAAATTTTCTGTGTCTCATTGAGATGGTAAAAGCTCCATGCTTGTTTCAGGGTGTACTCGTGTTCCTAGGTTGTGGGAGGTCAGATACATCCCACTAGAGCCCATGGTGAAGTACTCGCTCCTGCTTGGCTTTGCAGCCCATCCCCCAATTTCCTATGCAACCCAGCCTGAGAAAACAATCAGAAATGAAGCTAAAGTTTCTATCAGAACCCCGGTGCTGAAGTCTGTTTTAGGAACTTCCACACACACAGGATTCCCAAACACGGCTTTGCTTGGAAGAGTTTTGTAGCCCAAATCCACACACATGGCTGGGGGCACAAGTTTTCCCTGTTAGGGAGAAGTCCGCTAATTAGCTCTACAGTCCATCTCGGGCACCCGCTGCTCCTTGGAATTCCAGACCAACCCACATGTTTCCCTTGCAGCCCGGCCTGGGGTAACACAGAGGGAAAAGAAGCGATAAGTGCTATTCGACCCCATGCCCTGCTGAATATTGTGGAAACCTTCGCAAACTCAGGATAACAGAACATATCTTTCAGTGTGTGATGGAGTAGGAAAACACACTCCAGGCATTTTTTGGGGATCCTGGTTTTCCCAGGTTGGGAGATGTCGGCTAGTTTCCTTCAGTGCCTATGTTGTAGCACTGCTTTCTTCTTCGTTTTCAAGCCCAACTCCCAGCTTTCCCTTGCAGCCCGGACAAGTGAGACACCCATGGATGACAAATAAGTGATACTATCAGAACCCCGGCGTTGCTGTCTCTTCGAGGAACCTCCAAACCTTCAGGATTCTGGAACACGTCTTTGAGTGTGGGGAGTTGTGGAACCCCAATGGACGCAGATGGATGGGGTCACAGATTTGTCCCTGTTTGGGAGAAGTCTGCTAATTAAATCCACAGTGCATCTTGGGGCACTCACTGCTTCTTAGATTTTCAGTCTATCCCCCAGTATTCACTCGAAGCCCGGGCTTGTAAATCACTCAGTGATAATAAGCTAGGTTTCTATTGGAACCCAGGTGCTGCAGACAATTGTAGGTACCTCCCCACACTCAGAATAACAGAACAATAATTTGAGTGTCTGATTTAGATGGGTAAACTTAATCCACGAATGTTTCAGTTTGTATAGGCGTTCCTAGGTTGTGGGAGTTCGGATATTTACATCCACTCTCCATGGGGAGTCCCTTGCAGTTGCTTGGATTCCAGCCCAACCCCCAGAGTTCCCTCGCATCCCGGCCTGTGAAAACACTCCGGGAAAAAACCTGCAGTTTCTATAAGAACTAAGGCACTCCTGACAGTTGTAGAAACCTCGCTACACTTAGGAAAACAGAACACATCTTTGTGTGTGTGATCGAGTAGGAAAACACAGTAAGACATGTCCCTGGGGTGCAGGTGTTCGCAGGATGTGAAATGTTGGGTAATTACCTCCACTGCCCATGGGGAAGCACTCTATTCTTCTTCGATATCCAGCCTTAATCCAAGCATTCCCTGGCAGCCCGACCATGGAAAACACCCAGGGATTACAAACTAAATCATTCTATCAGAACCAGGGTGCTGCTGTATTTTGGAGGAACCTCCAAACACTCTGAATTCCAGAACACGGATTTGCTTGGTGCGAATTGTGAAGCCCCACAGCACACTCACTGCTGGGGCCCATGATTTTCCTTTTTAGGGCCAATTCCGCTAATTACCTCCATAGTCCATCTCGGGGCAACCGCTGCTACTTGGATATCCAGCACAAAACCAACATTTCCCTCACAGCCGTCCCTGGGGAACACACAGGGAAATGAATCTACTGGTGCTATGAGAACAAATGCGCTGCTGACAATTATGGACAACTTCGAACACTCATGATAACAGAGCACATCTTACTGTGTGTGATGGAGTAGTAAAACACACTCCAGGCATTTTTTTGGGGATCCAGTTTTTCCCAGGTTGGGAGATGTTGACTAGATTACTTCACTGTCCATGGGGATTCATTGAATTTTTCTTCGTTTTCAAGCCCAACTCCTACATTTCCCTTGCATCACGGTCTTGGATTATACCCAGGGATGACAGTCTAATTGATTTTATCAGAGCTAAGATGCTGCTGTCTTTTTAGTAACTTCCATAACCTTAGGATTCTGGATCACGGCTATGCTTGGGGGTAGCTTTGGAGACCCACACAACAGAGATGACTGGGGGCACAGGTTTTTCCCTGTTAGGGAGATGTCCGCTAATTACCTCCAAGGTCCAGCTCGGGTCACTTGCTGCTACATGGCTTTCCAGCGCAAGCGCAGCATTCCCTCGCAGCCCGGCCTGGGAAAACAATCAGGGATAATAAGCCAGTGGTTCTATTGGAACCAAGGTGCTGCAGAACATTGTAGGATACTCCCCACACCCAGGAAAATAGAACACTTTTTGTGTGTCTCATGCAGTTTAGTAAACAAACTCCACGTGTGTTTCAGGGGTTTAAGGTGATCCTAGTTAGTGGGAGTTCGGGTAATTCCCTCCAATGCCCAAGGGGAGGCACTCGCTCCTGCATGTCTTTCCAGCCCAACCCGCAGCTTTCCATCTCAGCCTGGCCTGGGAAAACTCTCAGGGATAATATGCTATTGGTTGTATTGGAACCCAGTCGCTACCTACAGTTGTAGGCTCCTTCCCACATCTGGGATAACAGAAGAAATGTTTCTGTGTCTGTTGGAGATGGGTAAACATACTCCATGCATGTTTCAGGGGGCACAGGTGTTCCAAGGCTGTGGGATGTCGGAAAATTACCTCAAAATCTCATGGGGATTATCTAACCTTTGCTACGAATTACAGCCAAACCCACAGCTTTACCTCGCAGCTAGACGTGTGAAAACACTCTCGGAAAATAAAATACTGATGCTATTAGAACCCAGGCGCGGCTGATATTTGTATAATCCTCCCAAATCTCAGGATAGCAGAACACATCTTTGTGTGTGTGATGGTGTAGATAAAAACACTCCAGGCATATTTCTGGTGGTACAATTTTCCCAGGTTTGGAGATGTCGCCTAATTACCTCCACTGCCAATGGGGAGGCAATTTATAATTCTTCGCTTTGCAGATCATCTCCCAAAGTTCCCTTAGAGCCCGGCCTAAGAAAACACATAGGTATGACAATATTAGTGATTCTATGAGAAACCAGGCGCTGCTCTCTATTGGAGGTACAACTCAGACTCAATATTCCAGAGCAAGGATTTTCTGGTGGGAGGTGTGGAGCCCCACACCACACAGATGCCTGGGGTCACAGATTTTCCTTGTTTATGAGAAGTTTGCTAATTACCACTACAGTCAATCTCTGGGCAGTCATTGCTACTTGGCTTTCCAGGCCAACCCCCAGCTTTCCCTCGTAGCCCGCCCTGGAAAACACTCAGAAATTATAAGTTAATAGTTCTATTGGAAGAGAAGAACTGCAGACCCTTGTAGGAACCTTGCCACACGCAGGATAACAGAAAAATAATTTTGTGTCTCATTGAGATGTTAAAAACTCCACGCATGTTTCAGGGGGTACAGCTTTTCCTAGGTTGGGGGAGGTCAGATTATTCCAATTAATGCCCATGGGGAGGTAATCGCTCCTGCTTGGATTTCCATCCCATCCCCCAGTTTCCCTTGCAAACCAGTCAGAGAAAACAGTCATGAAATTTAGCTAAAATTTGTATTAGAACCCAGGCGCTGCTGACAGTTGTAGAAACCTCCCCATACACAGGGTAACAGAACACTACTTTGTGTGTGTGATGGAGTAGGAAAACACTGTCCATGCATGTTCCTGGGGTGCAGGTTTAACCAGGTTGGGAGACGTTGGCTAAGTATCTCCACAGCGCATGGGGAGGCACTCTGTTTTCTTCGTTTTCCAGCCCTACTCCCAGTTTTCCCTTGCAGCCCGGGTTAGGAAAACACCCAGGGATGACAAACTAAGTGATTCTATCAGTACACCGGCGCTGCTGTATGTTGGAGGAACCTCCACACACACAGGATTAACAAACAGGTCTTTGTTGGGGGAATTGTGAAGCCCCACTCCACACACATGGCTGGGGTCACAAGTTTTTCCCTGTTAGGTAGAAGTCCGCTAATTACCTCTACAGACCATCGTGGGGCACTCGCTGCTACTTGGAATTCCATCCCAAACCCCAGGTTTCCCTTGCAGCCCGGCCTGGGGAAACACACAGGGAAAAGAATCTACTGGTGCTATTAGAACACATGCGCTGCTGAAAATTGTGAAAAACTTCGAACACTCATGGTAACAGGGCACATCTTCCTGTGTGTGATGCAGTAGTAAAACACACTCCAGGCATTTTTCTGTGGATCCAGTTTTTCCCAGGTTGGGAGATGTCGGCTAGATTCCTTCATTGCCCATGGGGATGCATTGACATCTTCTTCGTTTTCAAGCCCAACTCCCAACTTTCCCTTGCATCCCGGTCTTGGATTATACCCAGGGATGACAGTCTAAATTATTTTATTAGAGCTACGATGCTGCTGTATTTTTTAGGAACATCCAGACCCTTAGGATTCTGGATCACGGCTATGATTGGGGGTAGCTTTGGAGACCCACACCACAGAGATGGCTGGGGGCACATGTCTTTCCCTATTAGGGAGATGTCCGATAATTAACTCCACATTCGATCTCGGGTCACTCGCTGCTACATGGCTTTCCAGCGCAAGCGCAGCATTCCCTCGCAGGCCGGCCTGGGAAAACAATCAGGGATAATATGCCAGTGGTACTATTGGAACCCAGGTGCTGCAGAACATTGTAGGATACTCCCCACACCCAGGAAAAGAGAACACTTTTTGTGTGCCTCATGCAGTTTGGTAAACAAACTCCACGCATGTTTCAGGGGTTTAAGTTGTTCCTAGATAGTGGGAGTTCTGGTAATTCCCTCCAATGCCCATGGGGAGGCACTCGCTCCTGCTTGGCTTTCCAGCCAAACCCCCAGCATTCCCTCTCAGCCGGTCCTGGGAAAACACTCAGGGATAATATGCTATTGGTTGTATTGGAACCCAGTCGCTACCTACCGTTGTAGGCTCCTTCCCACATCTGGGATAACAGAAGAAATCTTTGTGTGTCTGATGGAGATGGGTAAACAAACTCCACGCATGTTTCATGGGGCACAGGTGTTCTAAGGGTGTGGGACGTCGGAAAATTTCCTCAAATTCTCATGGGGAATATCTCACTGCTGCTACGAATTACAGCCAAACACAAAGCTTTACCACGCAGCTAGGCATGTGAAAACACTCACGGAAAAAAAAAAAGACTGGTTCTATTAGAACGCAGTCACTGCTGATATTTGCAGCATCCTCCCCACTCTCAGGATAGCAGAAAAAATCTTTGTGTGTGTGATGGTGCAGAAAAATACACTCCAGGCATTTTTCTGGGGTTACAGCTATTCCCAGGTTTGGAGATGTTGCCTAATTACCTCCAATTCCTATGGGGATGCAATTTATATTTCTTTCTTTGCGGACCATCTCCCAAATATCCCTTACAGCCCGGCCTCAGAAAACACCTAGGAATGACAATATTAGTGATTCTATGAGATACCCGGCGCTGCTATCTGTTGGAGGTACAACACAGACTCAAAATTACGGAGCAAGATTATTTTTGGTGGAGGTGTTGAGCCCCACACCACACAGATGCATGGGATCACAGATTTTCCTTGTTTATGAGAAGTCTGCTAATTACATCTACAGTCAATCTAAGGGCACTCTTTTCTACTTGGCTTTCCAGCTGAACACACAGCTATCCCTCGCAGCCCGCCCTGGAAAACACTCAGAGATTCCAAGTTAATGGTTCTATTTGAACACAAGCACTGCAGACCATGGTAGGAACCTCCGCACACGCAAGATAACAGAAAAATTTTTTGTGTCTCATTGAGATGGTAAAAGCTTCACGCATGTTTCAGGGTGTACTGGTGTTCCTAGGTTGTGGGAGGTCAGATACATCCCACTACAGCCCATGGGGAAGTACTCGCTCCTGCTTGGCTTTGCAGCCCATCCCCCAGTTTCCTATGCAACCCAGCCTGAGAAAACAATCAGGAAATGTAGCTAAAGTTTCTATCAGAACCCCAGTGCTGCAGTCTGTTGTAGGAACTTCCACACACACAGGATTCCCAAACACGGCTTTGCTTGGAAGAGTTTTGAAGCCCCAATCCACACACATGGCTGGGGGCACAAGTTATTCCCTGTTAGGGAGAAGTCCGCTAATTAGCTCTACAGTCCATCTCGGGCACCCGCTGCTCCTTGGAATTCCAGACCAACCCACATGGTCCCCTTGCAGCCCGGCCTGGGGTAAAACAGAGGGAAAAGAAGCTATAAGTGCTATTCGAACCCATGCCCTGCTGAAAATTGTGGAAACCTTCGAACACTCAGGATAACAGAACATATCTTTCTGTGTGTGATGGAGTAGGAAAACACACTCCAGGCATTTTTCTGGGGATCCAGGTTTTCCCAGGTTGGGAGATGTCGGCTAGATTCCTTCAGTGCCTATGGGGTGGCACTGTCTTCTTCTTCATTTTCAAGCCCAACTCCTAGCTTTCCCTTGCAGCCCGGACAAGTGAAACACCCATGGATGACAAATAAGTGATTCTATCAGAACCCCGGCGTTGCTGTCTGTTGGAGGAACCTCCAAACCTTCAGGATTCTGGAACTCGTCTATGAGTGTGGGGAGTTGTGGAACCCCAATTCACGCAGATGAATGGGGTCACAGATTAGTCCCTGTTAGGGAGAAGTCCACTTATTTCCTCCACAGTGCATCTTGGAGAACTCACTGCTTCTTAGATTTTCAGTCTATCCCCCTGTTTTCACTCGCAGCCCAGCCTTGTAAAACACTCAGTGATAATAAGCTAGGTTTCTATTGGAACCCAGGTGCTGCAGACAATTGTAAGAACCTCCCCACACTCAGAATAACAGAACAATATTTTGAGTGTCTGATTTAGATCTGTAAACTAAATCCACGCATGTTTCAGGTTGTATAGGCGTTCCTAGGTTGTGGGAGTTCAGATATTTACATCCACTGTCCATGGGGAGTCCCTTGCAGTTGCTTGGATTCCATCCCAACCCCCAGCGTTCCCTCACATCCCGGCCTGTGAAAACACTCAGTGAAAAAATGCTACAGTTTCTATAAGATCTAAGGCACTCCTGACAGTTGTAGAAACCTCCCTACACTAAGGAAAACAGAACACATCTTTGTGTGTGTGATGGAGTAGGAAAACACAGTAAGGCATGTCTCTGGGGTGCAGGTGTTCGCAGGATGGGAAATGTTGGTTAATTACCTCCACTGCCCATGGGGAAGCACTCTATTCTTCTTCGATATCCAGCCCTAATCCTAGCATTCCCTTGCAGCCGGACCGTGGGAAACACCCAGGGATGACAAACTAAATAATTCTATCAGAACCAGGGCGCTGCTCTATGTGGGAGGAAACTCCAAACACTCAGGATTAACAAACACGTCTTTTCCTGGTGCGAATTGTGAATCCCCAAAGCACACTCATTGCTGGGTTCCAAGATTTTCCCTTTTAGGGCCAATTCCGCAAAATACCTCCATAGTCCATCTCGGGGCAACCACTGCTACTTGGATTTCCATCCCAAACCCTACATTTCCCTCACAGCCCGTCCCTGGGAAACACACAGTGAAAAGAATCTACTGGTGCTATTAGAACAAATGCTCTGCTGACAATTTTGGAAATCTTCGAACACTCATGATAACGGAGCACATCTTTCTGTGTGTGATGGTGAAGTAAAACGCACTCCAGGCATTTTTCTGGTTATCCAGTTTTTCCCTGTTTGGGAAATGTCGACTACATTCCTTCAATGCCCATGTAGATGCATTGAATTCTTCTTCGTATTCAAGCCCAACTCCCAACTTTCCCTTGCATCCCGGTCTTGTATTATACCGAGGGATGACAGTCTAAGTGATTTTATCAGAGCTACGATGCTGCTGTATTTTTTAGGAACTTCCATACACATAGGATTCTGGATCACGGCTATGCTTGGGGGTAGCTTTGGAGACCCACACCACAGAGATGGCTGGGGGCACAGGTTTTTCCCTGTTAGGGAGATGTCCTCTAATTACCTCCACACTCCATCTCGGATCACTCGCTGCTACATGGCTTTCCAGCGCAAGCGCAGCATTCCCTCGCAGGCCGGCCTGGGAAAACAATCAGGGATAATAAGCCGGTGGTTCAATTGGAACCCAGGTGCTGCAGAACATTGTAGGATACTCCCCACACCCAGGAAAAGAGAACACTTCTTTGTGTGTCTCATTCAGTTTGGTAAACAAACTCCACACGTGTTTCAGGGGGTTAAGGTGTTCCTAGTTAGTGGGATTTCGGTTAATTACCTCCAATGCCCATGGGGAGGCACTCACTCCTGCTTGTCTTTCCAGCCCAACCACCAGCTATCCCTCTCAGCCCGGCTTGGGAAAACACTCAGGGAAAATAAGCTATTGGTTGTATTGGAACCCAGGCTCTACCTACTGTTGTAGGCTCCTTCCCACATCTGGGATAACAGAAGAAATCTTGTGTGTCTGATGGAGTTGGGTAAACAAACTCCACGCATGTTTCAGGGGGTACAGAAGTTCCAAGTCTGTGGGACGTCGGAAAATTACCTCAAATTTTAATGGGGAGTATCTCACTGCTGCTACGTATTACAGCCAAGCCCACAGGATTACCTCGCAGCTAGGCATGTGAAAACACTCACGGAAAAGAATAGACTGGTGCTATTAGATCCCAGGCACTGCTGATATTTGTAGAATCCTCCCCACTCTCAGGATATCAGAACACATTTTTGTGTGTGTGATGCTGTAGAAAAATACACTGCAGTCATTTTTTTGGTGGTACAGCTGTTCCTAGGTTTCGAGATGTCGCCAAATTACCTCCACTGCCAATGGGGAGGCAATCTATACTTCTTCGCTTCGCAGACCATCTCCCAAATTTCCCTTACAGCCCGGCCTAAGAAAACACCAAGTGATGGCAATATTAGTGATTCTATGAGAAACCAGGTGCTGCTGTCTGTTGGAGGTACAATAAAGACTCAAAATTCCGGAGCAAGTATTTGCGTGGGGGAGGTGTGGAGCCCCAAACCACACAGATGCCTGGGGTCACAGATTTTCCTTTTTATGAGAAGTCTGCTAATTATCTCTACAGTCAATCTCTGTGCACTCGTTGCTACTTGGCTTTCCAGCCGAACACCCAGCTTTCCCTCGCAGCCCGCCAAGGAAAACACTCAGAGATTCTAAGTTAATGGTTCTATTGGAACACAAGCACTGCAGACCGTTGTAAGAACCTAAGCACACACAGGGTAACAGAAAAATTTTTTGTGTCTCATTGAGATGGTAAAAGTTCCATGCATGTTTCAGGGTGTACTGGTGTTCCTAGGTTGTGGGAGGTCACATACATCCCACTACAGCCCATGGGGTAATACTCGCTCCTGCTTTGATTTGCAGCCCATCCCCCAGTTTCCTAAGCAACCCAGCCTGTGAAAACAATCAGGAAATGTAGCTAAAGTTTCTATCAGAACCCCAGTGCTGCAGTCTGTTCTAGGAACTTCCACACACACAGGATTCGCAAACACGGCTTTGCTTGGAAGAATTTTTGAGCTCCAATCCACACACATGGCTGGGGGCACAAGTTATTCCCTGTTAGGGAGAAGTCCGCTAATTAGCTCTATATTCCATCTCGGGCACCCGCTGCTACTTGGAATTCCAGACCAACCCACATTTTTCCCTTGCAGCCCGGCCTGGGTTAACACAGAAGGAAAAGAAGCTATAGGTGCTATTCGAACCCATGCCCTGATGACAATTGTGGAAACCTTTGAACACTCAGGATAACAGAACATATCTTTCTGTGTGTGATGGAGTAGGAAAACACACTCCAGGCATTTTTCTGGGGATCCAGGTTTTCCCGGGTTGGGAGATGTCGGCTAGATTCCTTCAGTGCCCATGGGGTGGCACTGTCTTCTTCTTCGTTTTCAAGCCCAACTCCCAGCTTTCCCTTGCAGCCCGGACAAGTGAAACACCCATGGATGACAAATCAGTGATTCTGTCACAACCCCGGGGTTGCTGTCTGTTGGAGGTACCTCCAAACCTTCAGGATTCTGGAACACGTCTTTGAGAGTGGGGAGTTGTGTAACCCCAATGCACGCAGATGGATGGGGCCACAGATTTGTCCCTGTTAGGGAGAAGTCTGCTAATTACCTCCACAGTGCATCTTGGGGCACTCGCTGCTTCTTAAATTTTCAGTATATCCCCCAGTATTCACTCGCAGCCCGGGCTTGTAAAACACTCAGTGATAATAAGCTAGGATTCTATTGGTAACCAGGTGCTGCAGAAAATTGTAGGAACCTCCCCACACTCAGAATAACAGGACAATACTTTGTCTGATTTAGATTGGTAAACTTAATCCACGAATGTTTCAAGTTGTAAAGGCGTACCTAGGTTGTGGGAGTTCGGATATTTACATCCACTGTCCATGGGGAGTCCCTTGCAGTTGCTTGGATTCCATCCCAACCCCCAGCGTTCCCTCGCATCCCGGCCTGTGAAAACACTCAGGGAAAAAATGCTACAGTTTCTATAAGATCTAAGGCGCTCCTGACAGTTGTAGAACCCTCCCTGCACTAAGGAAAACAGAACACATCTTTGTGTGTGTGATGGAGTAGGAAAACACAGTAAGGCATGTCTCTGGGGTGCAGGTGTTCGCAGGATGGGAAATGTTGGTTAATTACCTCCACTGCCCATGGGGAAGCACTCTATTCTTCTTCGATATCCAGCCCTAATCCTAGCATTCCCTTGCAGCCGGACCGTGGAAAACACCCAGGGATGACAAACTAAATAATTCTATCAGAACCAGGGCGCTGCTCTATGTGGGAGGAACCTCCAAACACTCAGGATTAACAAACACGTCTTTTCCTGGTGCGAATTGTGAATCCCCAAAGCACACTCATTGCTGGGTTCCAAGATTTTCCCTTTTAGGGCCAATTCCGCTAAATACCTCCATAGTCCATCTCGGGGCAACCACAGCTACTTGGATTTCCAGCCCAAACCCTACATTTCCCTCACAGCCCGTCCCTGGGAAACACACAGTGAAAAGAATCTACTGGTGCTATTAGAACAAATGCTCTGCTGACAATTTTGGAAATCTTCGAACACTCATGATAACGGAGCACATCTTTCTGTGTGTGATGGTGAAGTAAAACACACTCCAGGCATTTTTCTGGTTATCCAGTTTTTCCCAGGTTGGGAAATGTCGACTACATTCCTTCAATGCCCATGTAGATGCATTGAATTCTTCTTCGTTTTCAAGCCCAACTCCCAACTTTCCCTTGCATCCCGGTCTTGTATTATACCGAGGGATGACAGTCTAAGTGATTTTATCAGAGCTAGGATGCTGCTGTATTTTTTAGGAACTTCCATACACATAGGATTCTGGATCACGGCTATGCTTGGGGGTAGCTTTGGAGACCCACACCACAGAGATGGCTGGGGGCACAGGTTTTTCCCTGTTAGGGAGATGTCCTCTAATTACCTCCACACTCCATCTCGGGTCACTCGCTGCTACATGGCTTTCCAGCGCAAGCGCAGCATTCCCTCGCAGGCCGGCCTGGGAAAACAATCAGGGATAATAAGCCAGTGGTTCTATTGGAACCCAGGTGCTGCAGAACATTGTAGGATACTCCCCACACCCAGGAAAAGAGAACACTTCTTTGTGTGTCTCATTCAGTTTGGTAAACAAACTCCACACGTGTTTCAGGGGGTTAAGGTGTTCCTAGTTAGTGGGATTTCGGTTAATTACCTCCAATGCCCATGGGGAGGCACTCACTCCTGCTTGTCTTTCCAGCCCAACCACCAGCTATCCCTCTCAGCCCGGCTTGGGAAAACACTCAGGGAAATAAGCTATTGGTTGTATTGGAACCCAGGCTCTACCTACTGTTGTAGGCTCCTTCCCACATCTGGGATAACAGAAGAAATCTTGTGTGTCTGATGGAGTTGGGTAAACAAACTCCACGCATGTTTCAGGGGGTACAGAAGTTCCAAGTCTGTGGGACGTCGGAAAATTACCTCAAATTTTAATGGGGAGTATCTCACTGCTGCTACGTATTACAGCCAAGCCCACAGGATTACCTCGCAGCTAGGCATGTGAAAACACTCACGGAAAAGAATAGACTGGTGCTATTAGATCCCAGGCACTGCTGATATTTGTAGAATCCTCCCCACTCTCAGGATATCAGAACACATTTTTGTGTGTGTGATGCTGTAGAAAAATACACTGCAGTCATTTTTTTGGTGGTACAGCTGTTCCTAGGTTTCGAGATGTCGCCAAATTACCTCCACTGCCAATGGGGAGGCAATCTATACTTCTTCGCTTCGCAGACCATCTCCCAAATTTCCCTTACAGCCCGGCCTAAGAAAACACCAAGTGATGGCAATATTAGTGATTCTATGAGAAACCAGGCGCTGCTGTCTGTTGGAGGTACAATAAAGACTCAAAATTCCGGAGCAAGTATTTGCGTGGGGGAGGTGTGGAGCCCCAAACCACACAGATGCCTGGGGTCACAGATTTTCCTTTTTATGAGAAGTCTGCTAATTATCTCTACAGTCAATCTCTGTGCACTCGTTGCTACTTGGCTTTCCAGCCGAACACCCAGCTTTCCCTCGCAGCCCGCCCAGGAAAACACTCAGAGATTCTAAGTTAATGGTTCTATTGGAACACAAGCACTGCAGACCGTTGTAAGAACCTAAGCACACACAGGGTAACAGAAAAATTTTTTGTGTCTCATTGAGATGGTAAAAGTTCCATGCATGTTTCAGGGTGTACTGGTGTTCCTAGGTTGTGGGAGGTCACATACATCCCACTACAGCCCATGGGGAAATACTCGCTCCTGCTTTGATTTGCAGCCCATCCCCCAGTTTCCTAAGCAACCCAGCCTGTGAAAACAATCAGGAAATGTAGCTAAAGTTTCTATCAGAACCCCAGTGCTGCAGTCTGTTCTAGGAACTTCCACACACACAGGATTCGCAAACACGGCTTTGCTTGGAAGAATTTTGAGCTCCAATCCACACACATGGCTGGGGGCACAAGTTATTCCCTGTTAGGGAGAAGTCCGCTAATTAGCTCTATATTCCATCTCGGGCACCCGCTGCTACTTGGAATTCCAGACCAACCCACATTTTTCCCTTGCAGCCCGGCCTGGGTTAACACAGAAGGAAAAGAAGCTATAGGTGCTATTCGAACCCATGCCCTGATGACAATTGTGGAAACCTTTGAACACTCAGGATAACAGAACATATCTTTCTGTGTGTGATGGAGTAGGAAAACACACTCCAGGCATTTTTCTGGGGATCCAGGTTTTCCCGGGTTGGGAGATGTCGGCTAGATTCCTTCAGTGCCCATGGGGTGGCACTGTCTTCTTCTTCATTTTCAAGCCCAACTCCCAGCTTTCCCTTGCAGCCCGGACAAGTGAAACACCCATGGATGACAAATCAGTGATTCTGTCACAACCCCGGGGTTGCTGTCTGTTGGAGGTACCTCCAAACCTTCAGGATTCTGGAACACGTCTTTGAGAGTGGGGAGTTGTGTAACCCCAATGCACGCAGATGGATGGGGTCACAGATGTATCCCTGTTAGGGAGAAGTCTGCTAATTACCTCCACAGTGCATCTTGGGGCACTCGCTGCTTCTTAAATTTTCAGTATATCCCCCAGTATTCACTCGCAGCCCGGGCTTGTAAAACACTCAGTGATAATAAGCTAGGATTCTATTGGTAACCAGGTGCTGCAGAAAATTGTAGGAACCTCCCCACACTCAGAATAACAGAACAATACTTTGTCTGATTTAGATTGGTAAACTTAATCCACGAATGTTTCAAGTAGTAAAGGCGTACCTAGGTTGTGGGAGTTCGGATATTTACATCCACTGTCCATGGGGAGTCCCTTGCAGTTGCTTGGATTCCATCCCAACCCCCAGCGTTCCCTCGCATCCCGGCCTGTGAAAACAGGGAAAAAATGCTACAGTTTCTATAAGATCTAAGGGGCTCCTGACAGTTGTACAAACCTCCCTACACTAAGGAAAACAGATCACAACTTAGTGTGTGTGATGGAGTAGGAAAACACAGTAAGGCATGTCCCTGGGTTGCAGGTTTTCGCAGGATGTGAAATGTTGGCTAATTACCTCCACTGCCCATGGGGAAACACTCTCTTCTTCTTCGATATCCAGCCTTAATCCTAGCATTCCCTTGCAGCCCGACAGTGGAAAACACCCATGGATAACAAACTAAATACTTCTATCAGAACCAGGGCGCTGCTGTACGTTGGAGGGACCTCCAAACACTCAGGATTCCAGAACAAAGATTTGCTTGGTGCGAATTGTGAAGCCCCACAACACACTCACTGCTGGGGCCCATGATTTTCCTTTTTAGGGCCAATTCCACTAATTACCTCCATAGTCCATCACGGGGCAAACGCTGCTACTTGCATATCCATCCCAAAACCAAAATTTCCCACACAGCCGGTCCCTGGGGAAGACACAGTGAAAGAATCTACTGGTGCTTTAGAACAAATGCGCTGCTGACCATTATGGACAACTTCAAACACTCATGATAACAGAGCACATCATACTGTGTGTGATGGAGTAGTAAAACACACTCCAGGCATTTTTCTGGGGATCCAGTTTTTCCCAGGTTGGGAGATGTCGACTAGATTCCTTCACTGTCCATGGGGTTGCATTGACTTTTTCTTCGTTTTCAACCCCAACTCCTACCTTTCCCTTGCATCCCGCTCTTGGATTATACCCAGGGATGAGAGTCTAAATGATTTTATCAGAGCTACCATGCTGCTGTCTTTTTAGGAACTTCCATACTCTTAGGATTCTGGATCACGTCTATGCTTGGGGGTAGCTTTGGAGACCCACACCACAGAGATGGCTGGGGGCACATGTTTTTCCCTGTTATGTAGATGTCCGCTAATTACCTCCAAGGTCCATCCCGGGTCACTCGCTCCTACATGGCTTTCCAGCGCAAGCGCATCATTCCCTCGCAGGCCGGCCTGGGAAAACAATCAGGTATAATAAGCCAGTCGTTCTATTGGAACCAAGGTGCTGCAGAACATTGTATGATACTCCCCACACCCAGGAAAAGAGAACACTTTTTGTGTGTCTCATGCAGTTTATTAAACAATCTCCACTTGTGTTTCAGGGGTTTAAGGTGTTCCTTGTTAGTGGGAGTTCGGGTAATTCCCTCAAATTCCCATGGGGAATGCACTCGCTCCTGCTTGACTTTCCAGGCCAACCCCAGCTTTCCATCTCAGCCTGGCCTGGGAAAACTCTCAGGGATAATATGCTATTGGTTGTATTGGAACCCAGTCGCTACCTACTGTTATAGGCTTCTTCCCACATCTGGGATAACAGAAGAAATCTTTCTGTGTCTGTTGGAGATGGGTAAACATACTCTACGCATGTTTCATGGGGCACAGGTGTTCCAAGGCTGTGGGATGTCGGAAATTTACCTCAAATTCTCATGGGGATTATCTCACTGTTGCTACGAATTACAGCCAAACCCACAGTTTTACCTCGCAGCTAGACGTGTGAAAACACTCTTGGAATATAAAATACTGATGCTATTAGAACCCAGGCGCTGCTGATATTTGTATAATCCTCCCCAATCTCAGGATAACAGAACACAACTATGTGTGTTTGATGGTGTAGAAAAATACACTCCAGGCATATTTCTGGTGGTATAGTTTTCCCAGGTTTGGAGATGTCGCCTAATTAACTCCACTGCCAATGGGGAGGCAATTTATACTTCTTCGTTTTGCAGATCATCTCCCAAAGTTCCCTTAGAGCCCGGCCTAAGAAAACACATAGGGATGACAATATTAGTGATTCTATGAGAAACCAGGCGCTACTCTCTATTGGAGGTACAACACAGACTCAATATTCCAGAGAAAGGATTTGCTTGGGGGAGGTGTGGAGCCCCACACAACACAGATGCATGGGGTCACAGATTTTCCTTGTTTATGAGAAGTCTGCTAATTAACTCTACAGTCAATCTCTGGGCAGTCATTGCTACTTGGCTTTCCAGGCGAACCCCCAGCTTTCCCTCGCAGCCTGCCCTGGAAAACACTCAGATATTCTAAGTTAATGGTTCTATTGGAACACAAGCACTGCAGACCGTTGTAGGAACCTCGGCACACGCAGGATAACAGAAAAATTTTTTGTTTCTCATTGAGATGGTAAAAGCTCCACGCATGTTTCAGGGTGTACTGGTGTTCCTAGGTTGTGGGAGGTCAGATACATCCCACTACAGCCCATGGGGAAGTACTCGCTCCTGCTTAGGCTTTGCAGTCCATCCCCCAGTTTCCTAAGCAACCCAGCCTGAGAAAACAATCAGAAAATGTAGCTAAAGTTTCCATCAGAACCCGGTGCTGCAGTCTGTTGTAGGAACTTCCACACACACAGGATTCCCAAACACGGCTATTGCTTGGAAGGAATTTTGAAGCTCCAATCCACACACATGGCTGGGGGCACAAGTTATTCCCTGTTAGGGAGAAGTCCGCTAATTAGCTCTACAGTCCATCTCGGGCACCCGCTGCTACTTGGAATTCCAGACCAACCCACATGTTTCCCTTGCAGCCCGGCCTGGGTTAACACAGAGGGAAATGAAGCTATAGGTGCTATTCGATACCCATGCCCTGCTGACAATTGTGGAAACCTTCGAACACTCAGGATAACAGAACATATCTTTCTGTGTGTGATGGAGTAGGAAAACACACTCCAGGCAATTTTCTGGGGATCCAGGTTTTCCCAGGTTGGGAGATGTCGGCTAGATTACTTCAGTGCCTATGGGGTGGCACTGTCTTCTTCTTCGTTTTCAAGCCCAACTCTCAGATTTGCCCTTGCAGCCCGGACAAGTGAAACACCCATGGATGACAAATAAGTGATACTATCAGAACCCCGGCGTTGCTATCTCTTCGAGGAACCTCCAAACCTTCAGGATTCTGGAACACGTCTTTGAGTGTGGGGAGTTGTGGAACCCCAATGCACGCAGATGGATGGGGTCACAGATTTGTCCCTGTTAGGGAGAAGTCTGCTAATTACCTCCACAGTGCATCTTGGGGCACTCGCTGCTTCTTAGATTTTCAGTCTATCCCCCAGTATTCACTCGAAGCCCGGGCTTGTAAAACACTCAGTGATAATAAGCTAGGTTTCTATTGGAACCCAGGTGCTGCAGACAATTGTAGGAACCTCCCCACACTCAGAATAACAGAACAATACTTTGAGTGTCTGATTTAGATGGGTAAACTTAATCCACGAATGTTTCAGGTTGTATAGGCGTACCTAGGTTGTGGGAGTTCGGATATTTACATCCACTGTCCATGGGGAGTCCCTTGCATTGCTTGGATTCCAGCCCAACCCCCAGAGTTCCCTCGCATCCGGCCTGTGAAAACACTCCGGGAAAAATCCTGCAGTTTCTATAAGTACTAAGTCGCTCCTGACAGTTGTAGAAACCTCCCTACACTAAGGAAAACAGAACACATCTTAGTGTGTGACATGGAGTAGGAAAACACAGTAAGGCATGTCTCTGGGGTGCAGGTGTTCGCAGGATGTTAAATGTTGGCTAATTACCTCCACTGCCCATGGGAAGCACTCTATTCTTCTTCGATATCCAGCCTTAATCCTAGCATTCCCTGGCAGCCCGACCGTGGAAAACACCCAGGGATGACAAACTAAATCATTCTATCAGAACCAGGGCGCTGCTGTATGTTGGAGGAACCTCCAAACACTCAGAATTCCAGAACACGGATTTACTTTGTGCGAATTGTGAAGCCCCACAGCACACTCATTGCTGGGTTCCAAGATTTTCCCTTTTAGGGCCAATTCCGCTAATTACCTCCATAGTCCATCTCGGGGCAACCGTTGCTACTTGGATATCCAGCCCAAAACCAATATTTCCCTCACAGCCCGTCCCTGGGGAACACACAGGGAAATGAATCTACTTGTGCTATTAGAACAAATGCGCTGCTGACCATTATGGACAACTTCGAACACTCATGATAACAGAGCACATCTTACTGTGTGTGATGGAGTAGTAAAACACACTCCAGGCATTTTTCTGGGGATCCAGTTTTTCCCAGGTTGGGAGATGTCGACTAGATTCCTTCACTCTCCATGGGGATGCATTGAATTTTTCTTCGTTTTCAAGCCCAACTCCTAATTTCCCCTTGCATCCCGGTCTTGGATTATACCCAGGGATGACAGTCTAAGTGATTATATCAGAGCTACGATGCTGCTGTATTTTTAGGAACTTCCATACTCTTAGGATTCTGGATCACGGCTATGCTTGGGGGTAGCTTTGGAGACCCACACCACAGAGATGGCTGGGGGCACAGGTTTTTCCCTGTTAGGGAGATGTCCGCTAATTACCTCCAAGGTCCATCTCGGGTCACTCGCTGCTACATGGCTTTCCAGCGCAAGCGCATCATTCCCTCGCAGGCCGGCCTGGGAAAACAATCAGGGATAATAAGCCAGTGGTTCTATTGGAACCCAGGTGCTGCAGAACATTGTAGGATACTCCCCACACCCAGGAAATGAGAACACTTTTTGTGTGTCTCATGCAGTTTAGGAAACAAACTCCACGTGTGTTTCAGGGGTTTAAGGTGTTCCTAGTTAGTGGGAGTTCGGGTAATTCCCTCCAATGCCCATGGGGAGGCACTCGCTCCTGCTTGGCTTTCCAGCCCAACCCCCAGCTTTCCATCTCAGCCTGGCCTGGGAAAACTCTCAGGGATAATATGCTATTGGTTGTATTGGAACCCAGTCGCTACCTACTGTTGTAGGCTCCTTCCCACATCTGGGATAACAGAAGAAATCTTTCTGTGTCTGTTGGAGATGGGTAAACATACTCCACGCATGTTTCAGGGGGCACAGGTGTTCCAAGGCTGTGGGATGTCGGAAAATTACCTCAAATTCTCATGGGGAGTATCTCACTGTTGCTACGAATTACAGCCAAACCCACAGCTTTACCTCGCAGCTAGACGTGTGAAAACACTCTTGGAAATAAAATACTGATGCTATTAGAACCCAGGCGCTGCTGATATTTGTATAATCCTCCCCAATCTCAGGATAGCAGAACACAATCTTTGTGTGAGTGATGGTGTAGAAAAATACACTCCAGGCATATTTCTGGTGGTACAGTTTTCCCAGGTTTGGAGATGTCGCCTAATTACCTCCACTGCCAATGGGGAGGCAATTTATACTTCTTCGCTTTGCAGATAATCTCCCAAATTTCCCTAGAGCCCGGCCTAAGAAAACACATAGGGATGACAATATTAGTGATTCTATGAGAAACCAGGCGCTGCTCTCTATTGGAGGTACAACACAGACTCAATATTCCAGAGCAAGTATTTGCTTGGGGGAGGTGTGGAGCCCCACACCACACAGATGCCTGGGGTCACAGATTTTCCTTGTTTATGAGAAGTCTGCTAATTAACTCTACAGTCAATCTCTGGGCACTCGTTGCTACTTGGCTTTCCAGCCGAACCACCAGCTTTCCCTCCCAGCTCGCCTTGGAAAACACTCAGAAATTCTAAGTTAATGGTTCTATTGGAACACAAGCACTGCAGACCGTTGTAGGAACCTCCGCACACAGCAGGATAACAGAAAAATTTTTTGTGTCTCATTGAGATGGTAAAAGCTCCACGCATGTTTCAGGGTGTACTGGTGTTCCTAGGTTGTGGGAGGTCAGACAATCCCACTACAGCCCATGGGGAAGTACTCGCTCCTGCTTGGCTTTCCAGCCCATCCCCCAGTTTCCTAATGCAATCCAGTCCTGAGAAAACAATCAGGAAATGTAGCTAAAGTTTCTATCAGAACCCCGGTGCTGCAGTCTGTTGTAGGAAATTCCACACACACAGGATTCCCAAACATGGCCTTGCTTGGAAGAAATTTGAAGCTCCAATCCACACACATGGCTGGAGGCACAAGTTATTCCCTGTTAGGGAGAAGTCCGCTAATTAGCTATACAGTCCATCTCGGGCACCCGCTGCTACTTGGAATTCCAGACCAACCCCCATACTTCCCTTGCAGCCCGGCCTGGTGTAAAACAGAGAGAAAAGGAACTATTGGTGCTATTCGAAACCCATACCCTGCTGACAATTGTGGAAACCTTCGAACACTCAGGATAACAGAACATATCTTTCTGTGTGTGATGGAGTAGGAAAACACACTCCAGGCATTTATCTGGGGATCCAGGTTTTCCCAGGTTGGGAGATGTCGGCTAGATTCCTTCAGTGCCCATGGAGAGGAACTGTTTTCTTCTTCATTTTCAAGCCCAACTCCCAGATTTCCCTTGCAGCCCGGACAAGTGAAACACCCATGGATGACAAATAATGATTCTGTCACAACCCCGGCGTTGCTGTCTGTTGGAGGTACCTCCAAACCTTCAGGATTCTGGAACACGTCTTTGAGTGTGGGGAGTTGTGGAACCCCAATGCACGCAGATGGATGGGCTCACAGATTTGTCCCTGTTATGGAGAAGTCCGCTAATTACCTCCACAGTGCATCTTGGGGCACTCGCTGCTTCTTCGATTTTCAGTCTATACCCCAGTTTTCACACGCAGCCCGGCATTTTAAAACACTCAGTGATAATAAGCTAGGTTTCTATTGGAACCCAGGTGCTGCAGACAATTGTAGGAACCTCCCCACACTCAGAATAACAGAACAATATTTTGAGTGTCTGATTTAGATGGGTAAACTAAATCCACGCATGTTTCATTTTGTATAGGCGTACCTATGTTGTGGGAGTTAGGATATTTACATCCACTGTCCATGTGGAGTCCCTTGCAGTTGCTTGGATTCCAGCCCAACCCCCAGCGTTCCCTCGCATCCCGGCCTGTGAAAACACTCAGGGAAAAAAAGCTACAGTTTCTATAAGTACTAAGCGCTCCTGACAGTTGTAGAACCCTCCCTGCACTAAGGAATACAGAACACATCTTTGTGTGTGTGATGGAGTAGGAAAACACAGTAAGGCATGTCTCTGGGGTGCAGGTGTTCGCAGGATGGGAAATGTTGGCTAATTACCTCCACTGCCCATAGGGAAGCACTCTCTTCTTCTTCGATATCCAGCCCTAATCCTAGCATTCCCTGGCAGCCCGACCATGGAAAACACCCAGGGATGACAAACTAAATCATTCTATCAGAACCAGGGCACTGCTGTATGTTGGAGGAACCTCCAAACACTCAGGATTCCGTAATAGGGATTTGCTTGTTGCTAATTGTGAATCCCCAAAGCACACTCATTACTGGGGCCCAAGATTTTCCCTTTTAGTTCCAAGTCCGCTAATTACCACCATAGTCTATCTCGGGGCACTCGCTGCTACTTGGATTTCCAGCCCAAACCCAAGCTTTCCCTCACAGTCCGGCCTGGTAAAACACACAGGGAAAATATATTATTGGTTGTAATGGAACCCAGTCTCTACCTACCTTTGTAGGAAACTTCCCACTATTAGGATATAAGAAGAAACATTTGTGTGTCTGATGGAGATGGGTAAACAAACTCCAAGATTTTATCATGGGGCTTAAGTGTTCCAAGGCTTTGGGACGTCGGAAAAATACCTCAAATTCTCATGGGGAGTAGCTCGCTGCTGCTACGAATTACAGCCAAGCCCACAGCTTTACCTCGCAGCCAGGCCTGTGAAAACACTCACGGAAAACAAAATACTGTTGCTTCTAGAACCCAGGCGCTACTGAAAGTTGTAGAATCCTCCCCACACTCAGGATAACAGAACAAATTTTTGGGTTTGTGATGGTGTAGGAAAATACACTCCAGGCATGTTTCTGGGGGTACAGCTGTTCCCAGGTTTGGAGATTTCGCCTAATTACCTCCACTTCCAATGGGGAGGCACTCTATACTTCTTCGCTTTCCAGACCAACTCCTAGCTTTCCTTTGAAGCCCGGCCAAAAATTCACCTAGTGTTGACAATATTAGTGATTCTATCAGAACACCCTCTCTGCTGTCTGTTGAAGGTACAACACACAATCAAAATTCCGGAACATGACTTTACTTGGTGGAGGTTTGGAGACCAACACCACAAGATGCCTGGGGGCACAGTTTCTCTCTGTTTGGGAGAAGTCCGCTAATTACCTCTACATTCAATTTCTGGGCAATCCTTGCTACCTGGCTTTCCAGCCAAATCCCCAGTTTCTCTCGCAGCCCTCCATGGAAAACACTCAGAAATTATAAGCTAGTGTTTCTATTGGAACCCAGGCACTGCAGACCATTGTAGGAAGCTCCTGCACACGAAGGATAACAGAACAATATTTTTGTGTCTGATTGAGATGTTAAAAACTCCACACATGTTTCAGGGGGTACAGCTTTTCCTAGGTTGGGGGAGGTCAGATTAATCCAATTAATGCCCATGAGGAGGTAATCGCTCCTGCTTGGATTTCCATCCCATCCCCCAGTTTCCCTTGCAAACCAGTCAGAGAAAACAGTCATGAAATTTAGCTAAAATTTGTATTAGAACCCAGGCGCTGCTGACAGTTGTAGAAACCTCCCCATACACAGGGTAACAGAACACTATTTTGTGTGTGTGATGGAGTAGGAAAACACTGTCCATGCATGTTCCTGGGGTGCAGGTTTAACCAGGTTGGGAGACGTTGGCTAAGTATCTCCATAGCGCATGGGGAGGCACTCTGTTTTCTTCGTTTTCAAGCCCAACTCCCAACTTTCCCTTGCATCCCGGTCTTGGATTATACCCAGGGATGACAGTCTAAATTATTTTATTAGAGCTACGATGCTGCTGTATTTTTTAGGAACTTCCAGACCCTTAGGATTCTGGATCACGGCTATGCTGGGGTAGCTTTGGAGACCCACACCACAGAGATGGCTGGGGGCACAGGTTTTTCCCTATTAGGGAGATGTCCGATAATTAACTCCACAGTCGATCTCGGGTCACTCGCTGCTACATGGCTTTCCAGCGCAAGCGCAGCATTCCCTCGCAGGCCGGCCTGGGAAAACAATCATGGATAATATGCCAGTGGTACTATTGGAACCCAGGTGCTGCAGAATATTGTAGGATACTCCCAACACCCAGGAATAGAGAACACTTTTTTTGTGCCTCATACAGTTTGGTAAGCAAACTCCACGCATGTTTCAGGGGGTTAATGTGTTCCTAGATAGTGGGAGTTCTGGTAATTCCCTCCAATGCCCATCGGGAGGCACTCGATCCTGCTTGGCTTTCCAGCACAACCCCCAGCTTTCCCTCTCAGCCCGTCCTGGGAAAACACTAGGGATAATATGCTATTGGTTGTATTGGAACCCAGTCGCTACCTACAGTTGTAGGCTCCTTCCCACATCTGGGATAACAGAAGAAATCTTTGTGTGTCTGTTGGAGATGGGTAAACAAACTCCACGCATGTTTCAGGGGGCACAGGTGTTCCAAGGCTGTGGGACGTCGGAAAATTACCTCAAATTCTCATGGGGAATATCTCACTGCTGCTAAAATTACAGCCAAACCCACAGCTTTACCTCGCAGCTAGGCATGTGAAAACACTCACGGAAAAAAAAAAAGACTGTTTCTATTAGAACCCAGGCACTGCTGATATTTGCAGTATCCTCCCCACTCTCAGGATAGCAGAAAAAATCTTTGTGTGTGTGATGGTGCAGAAAAATACACTCCAGGCATTTTTCTGGGGTTACAGCTATTCCCAGGTTTGGAGATGTTGCCTAATTACCTCCAATTCCTATGGGGATGCAATCTATATTTCTTCACTTTGCGGACCCTCTCCCAAATATCCCTTAAAGCCCGGCCTCAGAAAACATCCTAGGAATGACAATATTAGTGATTCTATGAGAAAAACGGCGCTGCTGTCTGTTGGAGGTACAACACAGACTCAAAGTTCCGGAGCAAGTATTTGCTTGGGGGAGGTGTGGAGCCCCACACCACACAGATGCCTGGGGTCACAGATTTTCCTTGTTTATGAGAAGTCTGCTAATTACCTCTACAGTCAATCTCTGGGCACTCGTTTCTACTTGGCTTTCCAGCCAAACACCCATCTTTCCCTCGCAGCCCGCCCTGGAAAACACTCAGAGATTCTAAATTAATGGTTCTATTGGAACACAAGCACTGCAGACCTTTGTAAGAACCTCCGCACACGCAGGATAACAGAAAAATTTTTTGTGTCTCATTGAAATGGTAAAAGCTCCACGCATGTTTCAGGCTGTACTGGTTTTCCTAGGTTGTGGGAAGTCACATATATCCCACTACAGCCCATGGGGAAGTACTCGCTGCTGCTTGGCTTTCCAGGCAATCCCCCAAATTCCTATGCAACCCAGCCAGAAAAAACAATCAGGAAATGTAGCTAAAATTTCTATCAGTACCCAGGCGCTGCTGACAGTTATACATACCTCCCCAAACTAAGGAAAACAGAACAATTCTTTTTGTGTTTGATGGAGTAGGAAAACACACTAAAGGCATGTTTCTGGGGTGCAGGTGTTACTAGGTTGGGAGACGTTGGCTCATTATTTAATCAGCCCATCAGGAGGAACTCTGTTTTTCTTCGTTTTCCAGCCCTAATCCCAGCTATCCATTGCATCCCGGGTTAGGAAAACACCCAGGGATGACTAAGTCATTCTATCAGAACCAGGGCGCTGCTATCTGTTGGAGGAACCTCCACACAATCAGGATTCAAGAACTTGGCTTTGCTTGTTGGGAGATGTGAAGCCCCACTGCACACTCAATCGTGGGGGCACATGATTTTCCCTGTTAGGGAGAAGTCCCTCTAATTACATCAATAGTCCATCTCGGGGAATTCGCTGCTACTTGGATTTCCAGCCAAACCCCCAGTTTTCCCTCGCAGCCCCGTCTGGGAAAACACTCAGTGATAATACGCTAATGGGTGTATTGGAACTGAGTCGCTAACAATCATTGTAGGAACCTTCCAACAACTAGGATAACAGAAGGAATCATTGTGGGTCTGAAGGTGATGGGTAAACAAACTCCACGTATATTTCATGGGGTTCAGGTATTCCTAGCTTGTGGGCGTTTGGATAGTTAATTCCACTGCCCTTGGCGAGGCACTAGCTGCTTCTTGGCATTCCAGCCCATCCCCCAGGTTTCCCTCACAGCATGGCCTGGGAAAACACTCAGGGAAAAGAAGCTACAGGTGGTATTAGAACCCAGGAGGTGAATGAGAGTGTAGAAAGCTCCCCACGCTCAGGATAACACAACAATCTTTTATGTGTTTGATGATGTAGGAAAACACACTCCAGGTATTTTTCTGGGAGTACATGTTTTCCCAGGGTGGGATACGCCGGCTAATTACCTCCAATGCCCATGGGGATGCTCTCTGTTCCTCTTCACTTTCCAGCCAAACTGCAAGCGATCTCTTGCATCCCGGTCTTGCAATAAACCCCGGGATGACAAACTAATTGATTCTATCAGAACTCAGATGATGCTGTCTGATTTAGAAAATTGCACACACTCAGGATTCTGGATCACGTCTATGCTTGGTGGGAGGTTTGGAGACCCACTACACAGAGATGGCTGGGGCCCAGGTTTTTCCCTGTTTAGGGAGAAATCCGCTAATTACCTCCACAGTCCATCTCGGGTCACTCGATTCTACATGGCTTTCCAGCGCAAGAGCAGCATTCCCTCTCAGCCCGGCCTGGGAAAACAAATAGGGATAATAAGCCAGAGATTCTATTGGAACCCAGAGGTGGCAGACCACTGTAGGAAACTCCCCACACACAGGATAAGAGAACACTTCTTTGTGTGTCTCATGCATATGGGTAAACAAACTCCATGCATGATTCATGGGGTTAAGGTGTTCCTAAATAGAGGGAGTTCGGATAATAACCTCCACTGCCCATGGGGAGGCACTCACTGCTGCTTGGCTTTCCAGCCCAAACCCCAGTTTCCCTCGCAGTCCCACTTGGGAAAAAACCCAGGGAAAAAAAGCAAATGGTGCTATTTGTACCCAGGCGGTGCTGAAATATGTAGAAACCTCCCAACACTCAGGATAACAGAACACATCTTTATGTGTTTGATGGAGAATGAAAACACACTCCAGGCATGTTTCTGGGGTACAGCTGTTCCCAGGTTTGGAGATGTTGGCTAATTACCTCCACTTCCCATGTTGAAGCACAATGTACTTCTACGCTTTGAAGACCAACTACCAGCTTTCCCTTGTAGCCCGGCCTAAGAAAACACCTAGGAATGACAATATTTTTGATTCTATCAGAACCCCGGTGTTGCTGTGAGTTTGAAGAACCTCACACACTCAAATTTCTGGAACATGGCTTTGCTTGGGGGGAGTTTTGGGGCCACAAACCACACAGATGCCTGGGGGCACTGGATTTCCCTGTTTGGGAGAAGACCTCTAATTACCTCTACAGTCAATCTCTGGGCACTCGTTGCTACTTGGCTTTCCAGCTGAACCCCCAGCTTTCCCTCGCAGCCCGCCCTGTATAACACTGAGATAAAAAGCTAGAATTTCTATTGGAAACCGTTGTAGGAACCTCCACACACGCAGGATAACAGAACAATTTTTGTGTCTGATTGAGATGGTAAAACTCCACGCATGTTTCAGGGTGTACTGGTGTTCCTAGCTTTTGTGAGGTCAGATAATTCCCACTACTGCCCATGGGGGGTACTCGCTCATGCTTGGCTTTCCAGCCCATCCCCCAGTTTCCCTTGCAACCCAGCCTGAGTAAACACTCAGGAAATATAGATAAAGATTCTATTAGAACCCAGGCACTGCTGACAGTTTTAGAAACCTCCCCATACACAGGGTAACAAAACAATTCTTTGTGTGTCTGATGGAGATGGGTAAAGAATCTCCACGAATATTTCAAGATGTTGAAGTTTTCCTATGCTGTGGGAGGTCTGATAATTTACTCCAATGCCCATGGGGAGGCACTCTATTGTTCTCCGCATTCCAGCAGAACTCCCAGATTTCCCTTGCAGCCCTGGTTAGGAAAACAACCGAGTATGTCAAACTGAGTAATTCTATCAGAACCACGGTGCTGTTGTCTGTTGGAGGAATCTCAAAACACTCTGGTTTCCAGAATACTGCTCTGCTTGGGGGATTTTTAGAGCCCCACACTACACAGAGGTCTGGAGCAAAGGTTTATCCCTGCTAGGGAGAAGTTTGCTATTTACATCCAATTCTATATAGGGGCAGTCGCTGCTACTAGGTTTTCCATCCCAAACCATAGCTTTCCCTCACAACCCTGCCTGGGAAATCACTTAGGTATAATACTGAAGTAGTACTATTGGAACAAAGACACTGCAGACAGTTATAGGATCCTCCCCACACCCAGGAAAACAGTACAATTCTTGCTGTGTATGATGGAAATGGGTAAACAAACTCCAAGCATGTTTCAGGGGGCACAGTTGTTCCAAGGATTTGGGACTTCAGAAAATTACCTAAAAATCTC
Organism: Camelus ferus; assembly: GCF_009834535.1. Taxonomy (NCBI): domain Eukaryota; kingdom Metazoa; phylum Chordata; class Mammalia; order Artiodactyla; family Camelidae; genus Camelus; species Camelus ferus. The sequence goes on from NC_045725.1 coordinate 1,092,425, forward strand.
ATGCGGTGTATCTCGCTGCTGCTATGAATTACAGACCAACCCACAGCATTACCTCACTGCGAGACCTGTGAAAACTCTCACGGAAAAGTAAATACTGGTTCTATTAGAACTGAGGCGCTGCTGACAGTTGTAGAAACCTCCCCACACTCAGGATAGCAGAACAAATCTTTGTGTGAGTGATGGTGTAGGAAAATAGACTCCAGGCATGTTTCTGGGGGTACAGCTGTTCCCAGGTTTGGAGATGTCGCCTAATTACCTCCACTGCCAATGGGGTTGCAGTGTCTATTTCTACGCTTTGAAGACCAACTACCAGCATTCCCTTGAATCCCGGCCTAAGAAAACACTTAGGGATGACAATATTAGTGATCCTATCAGAAACCTGGCGCTGCTGTCTGTTGGAGGAATCTACACACACACAGGATTCTCAAACAAGGCTTTGCTTGGGGGAGTTGTGAAGCCCCACTCCACACACAAGCCTGGGGCACAAGTTTTTCCCTGTTAAGGAGAAGTCCGCTAATTACCTCTACCGTCCATCTCGGGGCACTTGCTGCTACTTGGATTTACAGCCCATCCCCCAGGTTTCCCTTGCAGTCCGGCCTAGGGAAACACACAGGGAAAAGAAGCTACTGGTGCTATTAGAACCCATGTGCTGCTGACAATTGTGGAAACCTTCGAACACTCAAGATAACAGAACACATCTTCCTGTGTGTGATGGAGTAGGAAAACACACTCCAGACATTTTTCTGGGGATCCAGGTTTTCCCAGGTTGGGAGACGTCGGCTAGATTCCTTCAATGCCCATGGGGAGGCACTGTATTCTTCTTCGTTTTCAAGCCAAACTCCCAGCTTTACCTTGCAGCATGAACTACTGAAACACCCAGGGATGAATTATAAGTGATTCTATCAGAACCCCGGTGTTGCTTTCTCTTTGAGGAACCACACACACTCAAAACTCTGGAACATGGCTTTGCTTGGGGGTATTTGAGGGGCCCCAAACCACACAGATGCCTGGGGGCACAGGTTTTCCGTGTTTGGGAGAAATCCTCTAATTACATCTACAGTCAATCTCTGGGCACTCGTTGCTATTTGGCTTTCCAGACGAACCCCCTTCTTTCCCACACAACCCGCCCTGGATAACACTGAGATAATAAGCTAGTGGTTCTATTGGAACCCAGGCACTGCAGACCGTTGTAGGATCCTCCGCACACCCAGGATAACAGCACACTTATTTTGTGTCTGATTGAGATGGTAAAACTCCACACATGATTCATAGGGTACAGGTGTTCCTAGGTTGTGGGAGGTCAGATAAATCCCACTACTGCCCATGGGGATTTACTCGCTCCTGCTTGGCTTTCCAGCCCATCCCCCAATTTCCCTTGCATCCCAGCCTGAGTAAACACTCAGGAAATGTAGCTAAATATTCTATTAGAACCCAGGCGCTGCTGACAGTTGTAGAAACATACCCATACACAGGTAACAGAACACAGCTTAGTGTGTTTGAAGGAGATGTGTAAAAAATCTCCACAAATATTTCAAGCGGTACAAGTATTCCTATGCTGTGATAGGTCGGATAATTTACTCCAAATCCCATGGGTAGGCACTCATCTTCTTCGCATTCCAGCGCAAATCCCAGCTTTCCCTTGCAGTTGGGTTTGGATAAAAACCAGGGATGTCAAACTAAGTAATTCTATCAGAACCACGGTGCTGCTGTCTGATGGAGGAATTTCCAAACACTCAGGATTCTGGAATACTGCTCTGCTTGGGGGAATTTTGGAGCCCCAAAATACACAGATGTCTGGAGCAAAGGTTTATCCCTGTGAGGAGAAGTTTGCTATTTACCTACAGAGTCCATCTCGGGGCAGTCGCTGCTACTTGTATTTCCAGCCCAAACCCCAGCATTCCCTCGCATCCCGGCCTGGGAAAACACTCAGGGATAATAACCAAGTAGTACTATTGGAACCCAGACGCCTCAGACAGTTGTAGGAACATCCCCACACCCAGGAAAATAGTACACTACTTTGTGTGCCTGATGGAATTGGGTAAACAAACTCCAAGCATGTTTAAGAGGGCACAGGTGTTGCAAGGTTTTGGGACGTCGGAACATTACCTTTAATTCTCAAGGGGAGTAAATCGCTGCTGCTACGAATTTCAGCCCAACCCACAGTTTACCTCGAAGCCAGGGTTGTGAAAACTCTCACGGAAAAGAAAATACTGGTGCTATTAGGACCCAGGCGCTGCTGACAGTTGTAGAAACCTCCCCACACTCAGGATAGCAGAACACATCTTTGTGTGTGTGATGGTGTAGGAAAATACACTCCAGGCATGTTTCTTGGGGTACAGCTGTTCCAAGGTTTGGAGATGTCTCCTAATTACCTCCACAGACAATTGGGATGCACTCTCTACTTCTTCGCTTTCCAGAAAAACTCCCAGCATTCCCTTGCTGCCCAGAATAAGAAAACACCTAGGGATGACAATAATATTGATTATATCAAAACCCCGTCTTTGCTGTGTGTTGGAGGTACCCTACACACTCAAATTTCAGTAACAAGGCTTTGCTTCTGGGGTGTTGTGGGGCCAAAAATCACACAGATGCCTGGGGGCACAGGTTTTCACTGTTTGGGAAAAGTCCGCTAATTACCTCTACATTCAAACTCTGGGCACTGGTTGCTATTTGGCTTACCATCCGAACCCCCAGCTTTCCCACGCAGCCCGCCCTGGAAAACACTCAGAGATAATAAGCTAGTGGTTCCATTGGAACGCAGGCACTGCAGACCATTGTAGGAACTTCCGCACACGCAGGATAACAGAACACACTTTTTGTGTCTGATAGAGATGTTAAAATCTCCACACATGATTCATGCGGTTACAGGAGTTCCTAGGTTGTGGGAGGTCAGATAATTCCCACTACTGCCCATGCAGATGTACTCGCTCCTGCTTGGCTTTCCAGCCCATCCTCCAGTTTCCCTTGCAACCCAGCCTGAGAAAGCACTCAGGAAATGAAGCTAAAGTTTCTATTTGAATCCAGGCGCTGCTGACTGTTGTAGAAACCTCCCCACACTAAGGAAAACAGAACACTTCTTTGTGTGTGTGATGGAGTAGGAAAACACACTAAAGGCATGTTTCTGGGGTGCAGGTGTTACCAGGTTGGGAGACGTTGGCTCATTATCTCCACAGCCCATGGGGAGGAACTCTGTTTATCTTCATTTTCCAGCCCTACTCCCAGCTATCCCTTGCATCTCGGGTTAGGAGAACACCCAGGGATTACTGACTAAGTCATTCTATCAGATCCAGGGCGCTGCTATCTATTGGAGGAACCACCACACACTCAGGATTCCAGAACACGGCTTTGCATGTGGGGAAATGTGAAGCCCCAAAGCACACTCATTGCTGGGAGCACATGATTTTCCCTGTTAGGGAGAAGTCCGCTAATTACCTCCATAGTCCATCCCGGGGCACTCGCTGCTACTTGGATTTCCAGCCAAACCCCCAGGTTTCCCTCGCAGCCCGGCTTGGGAAAACACTCAACGATACTATGCTAATGGGTGTATTGGAACCGAGTCGCTATTTATCAATGTAGGAAATTTCCCACAACTAAGATAACAGAAGAAATCATTGTGTGTCTGATGGTGATGGGTAAACAAACTCCACGTATATTTCATGGGGTTCAGGTTTTCCTAGCTTGTGGGCGTTTGGATACTTAACTCCACTGCCCATGGCGAGGCACTCGCTGCTTCTTGGCATTCCAGCCCATCCCCCAGGTTTCCCTCACAGCATGGCCTGGGAAAACACTGAGGGAATAGAAGCTACATGTGGTATTAGAACCCAGGAGGTTAATGACAGTTTAGAAACCTACCCACGCTCAGGATAACACAACAATCTTTTATGTGTTTGATGATGTAGGAAAACACACTCCAGGTATTTTTCTGGGAGTACATGTTTTCCCAGGGTGGGAGACGCCGGCTAATTACCTCCAATGCCCATGGGGAGGCTCTCTGTTCTTCTTCGCTTTCCAGCCAAACTGCAAGCGATCTCTTGCATCACGGTATGGAATACACCCAGTGATGACAATCTAATTGATTCTATCAGAACTCGGATGATGCTGTCTGATTTAGGAACTTGCACACACTCAGGATTCTGGATCACGTCTATGCTTGGTGGGAGGTTTGGAGAACCACTCCACAGAGATGGCTGGAGCCCAGGTTTTTCCCTGTTTAGGGAGAAATCCACTAATAACCTCCACAGTCCATCTCAGGTCACTCGCTGCTACATGGCATTCCAGCGCAAGTGCAGCACTCCCTTGCTGCCCGACCTGGGAAAACAAATAAGGATAATAACCCAGAGATTCTATTGGAACCCAGATGCGGCAGACCATTGTAGGAAACTCCCCATACACAGGATAAGAGAACACTTTTTTGTGTGTGTCATGCATTTGTTTAAACAATCTCCACGCATTTTTCATGGGGTTAAGGTGTTCCTAGGTAGTGGGAGTTCGGATAATAACTTCCACTGCCCATGGGGAGGGACTCACTGCTGCTTGGCTTTCCAGCCCAAACCCCAGCTTCCCTCGCTGTCCCACATGTTAAAACACTCAGGGAAAACAAGCAAATGGTGCTATTTGTACCCAGGGGTTGCTGAAACTTGTAGAAACCTCCCAACACTCAGGATAACAGAACATATCTTTATGTGTGGGTTGGAGAATGAAAACACACTTCAGGCATGTTTCTGGGGTACAGCTGTTCCCAGGTTTGGAGATGTCGGCTACATACGTCCAATTCCCATTGTCAAGCACAATCTTTTTCTAAGCTTTGAAGACCAACTACCAGCTATCCCTTGAAGCCCGGCCTAAGAAAACACCTAGGGATGACAATATTAGTGATTCTATCAGAAACTTGGCGCTGCTGTCTGTTGGAGGAATCTACACACACACAGGATTCCCAAACACGGCTTTGCTTGGGGGAGTTGTGATGCCCCAATCCACACACAAGTCTGGGGCACAAGTTTTTCCCAGTTAAGGAGAAGTCCACTAATTACATCTACAGTCCATCTCGGGGCACTCGCTGCTACTTGTATTTCCAGCCCAAAACCCAGCATTCCCTCACATCCCGGCCTGGGAAAACACTCAGAGATATTACCCAAGTAGTACTATTGGAAACCAGACGCCTCAGAGCATTGTAGGAACCTCCCCACTCCCTGGAAAACAGTACAATTCTTTGTGAGTCTGATGGAATTGGGAAAACAAACTCCAAGCATGTTTCATGGGGCACAATTGTTCCGAGGATTTGGGAATTCGGAAAATTACCTCAAAATCTCATGGGGAGTAACTCGCTGCTGCTACAAATTACAGACCTACCCACAGCTTTACCTCGCGGCAAGGCTTGTGAAAACTCTCACGGAAAAGAAAATACTGGTGCTATTAGGACCCAGGCGCTGCTGACAGTTGTAGAAACCTCCCCACACTCAGGATAGCAGAACACATCTTTGTGTGTGTGATGGTGTAGGAAAATACACTCCAGGCATGTTTCTCGGGGTACAGCTGTTCCAAGGTTTGGAGATGGCGCCTAATTACCTCCACTGACAATGGGGAGGCACACTCTACTTCTTCACTTTCCAGCCAACCCCCAGACAATACTATGATTCTATCAAAACCCCGTCGTTGCTGTGTGTTGGAGGTACCCTACACACTCAAATTTCAGTAACAAGGCTTTGCTTCTGGGGTGTTGTGGGGCCCCAAACCATACAGATGCCTGGGTGCACAGGATTCCCTGTTTGGGAAAAGTCCGCTAATTACCTCTAAAATCAAACTCTGGGCATTCGTTCCTACTTGGCTTACCAGCCGAACCCCCAGCTTTCCCTCGCAGCCCTCCCTGGAAAACACACAGTCTTAATAAGCTAGTGTTTCTATTGGAACCAAGGCACTGCAGACCTTTTTAGGAACCTCCGCACACGCAGGATAACAGAACACATTTTTTGTGTCTTATAGAGATGTTAAAAACTCCATGCCTGTTTCAGGTGGTACAGGTGTTCCTAGGTTGTGGGAGGTCAGATAATTCCCACTACTGCCCATGCGGATGTACTCGTTCCTGCTTGGATTTCCAGGCCATCCCCCAGTTTCCCTTGCAACCCAGCCTGAGAAAACACTCAGGAAATGAAGCTAAAATTTCAATTAGTACCCAGGCGCTGCTGAATGTTGTTGAAACATCCCCATACACAGGGTAACAGAGCACTTCTTTGTGTGTGTAATGGAGTAGGAAAACTCACTCCATGAATGTTACTGGGGTGCAGGTTTTAACAGGTTGGGAGACGTTGGCTAATTATCTCCACAGCCCATGGGGAGTCACTCTGTTTTTCTTCATTTTCCAGCCTTGCTTCCAGCTATCCCTTGCAGCCCGGGTTAGGAAAACTCCCAGTGATGGCTAACTAAGTGATTGTATCAGAACAAGGGCGCTGCTGTCTGTTGGAGTACTTCAACACACTCAGGATTCTGGAACATGTCTTTGCTTGTGTGGAGTTTTGAACCCCACTGCACACTCATTGCTGGGGGCACATGATTTTCCCTGTTAGCTAGATGTCCGCTAATTACCTACATAGTCCATCTCGGGGCACTGGATGCTACTTGGTTTCAAGTCCAACCCCCAGATTTCCCTCGCAGCCCGGCCTGGGAAAACACTCAGGGATAATATGCTATTGATTTTATTGGAACCCAGTCTCTACCTACCTTTCTAGGAACATCCCTACACCTAGGATAACAGAAGAAATTTTTGTGTGTCTGATGTAGAAATGAAAACAAAATCCACGCATGTTTCTTTGGGCACAGGTGTTCCAAGGCTGTGGGACGTCCGAAAATTAACTCAAATTCTCATGGGGAGCATCTCGCTGCTGCTAGGAATTACAGCCCAACCCACATATTTACCTCGCAGCCAGGCCTGTGAAACACTCACGGAAAATACAATACTGGTTCTATTAGAACCCAGGCGATGCTGAATGTTGTAGAAACCTCCCCATACACAGGGAACCAGAACACTTCTTTGTGTGTTTGATGGAGTAGGAAAACACAATCCAGGAATTTTTCTGTGGGTACAGGTGTTCCCAGGTTGGGAGATGTCGGTTAATTAAATCCAATGCCCATGGGTAGGCACTCTGTTCTTCTTCGCTTTCCAGCCAAACTGCAAGCTTTCCCTTGCATCCTGGCCTTGGAATATACCCAGGGATGAAAATCTAATTGATTCTATCAGAACTCGGATACTGCTGTCTGATTTAGGAACTTCCAAACACTCAGGATTCTGGATTACAGCTATACTTGGGGGGAGGTGTGGAGACCCACTCCACAGAGATGGCTGGGGGCACAGGTTTTTCCCTGTTAGGGAGAAATCCGCTAATTAACTCCACAGTCCATCTCAGGTCACTCGCTGCTACATGGCTTTCCAGCGCAAGTGCAGCATTCCCTCGCAGCCCGGCCTGGGAAAACAATCAGGGATAATAAGCCAGTGGTTCTATTGGAAACCAGGTGCTGCAGACCATGGTAGGAAACTCCCCACACCCAGTATAAGAGACCTCTTCTTTGTGTGTCTCATGCAGTTGGGTAAACAAACGAATGTTTCAGGGATTTAAGGTGTTCCTAGGTAGTGGGAGTTTGGATAATTACCTCCACTGCCCATGGGGAGGCACTCGCTGCTGCTTGGCTTTCAAGCCCAATCCCCAGATTTCCCTCGCAGACCCACCTGGGAAAACACTCAGGGAAAAGAAGCAACTGGTACTATTTGTACCCAGGCACTGCTGAAACTTGTAGAAACCTCCCAACACTCAGGATAACAGAACACATCTTTATGTGTTTGATGGAGTAGGAAAACACACTACAGGCATGTCTCTGGGGTACAGCTGTTCCCAGGTTTGGAGATGTCGGGTAATTACCTCCACTGCCCATGGTGAGGCACTCTAATTCTTCTCTTTCCAGACCAACTCCCTGCTTTCCCTTGCAGCCCGGCCTAAGGAAACACCTAGGGATGACAATATTATTGATTGTATCAGAACCCCGGGATTGCTTTGTTTTGGAGGAAACCCACACACTCAATGTTCTGGAACATGGCTTTGCTTGGTGGGAGTTTTTGGGCCCCACACCACACAGATGCCTGGGGGCACAGGTTTTCCCTGTTTGGGAGAATTCCGCTAATTACCTCTACAGTGAATCTCTGGGCACTCGTTGCTAATTGGCTTTCCAGCCCTACTCCCAGATTTCCCTTGCTGCTCGGCCTATGGGAACACCCAGGGATGACAAACTGTGTTATTCTATAAGAATCACAACGCATCTCACTGTTGGAAATACCTCCAGAAACTCAGGATTCCGGAACATGACATTTATGTTGGGATGTTGGAACACCACTCCACACAGATGGCTGAGGGCACAGGTTTTCCCTGTTAGGGAGAAGTCCGCTAATTACCTACACAGTCCATCTCGGGGCACTCGCTTCTACTTGGCATTCCAGTCCAACCCCCAGGTTTGCCTCGCTGCCCTGCCTGGGAAACACTCAGTGAATATAAGCTAGAAGTTCTATTGGAACCCAGGGGCTGCAGAATGTTGTAGGAACCTCCCCACACCCAGGATAACAGAACACTTCTTTGTGTGTCTGATGGTTTTGTGTAAACATACTCTACGCGTTTTTCAGGGCGTACAGGTGTTCCTAGGTTGTGGAAGTTCAGATAATTACCTCCAATGCCCATTGGGATGCACTCGATGCAGCTTGGCTTTCCAGCACAACCCCCAGATTTCTCTCTCAGCTCGGCCTGGGAAAACACTCAGGGAAAAGAAGCTACTGGTGCTTTTAATACTCAGGCTCTGCCTACATTTTTATAAAACTCCCCACACTAAAGATAACAGGACACTTCTTTGTGTGTGTGATGGAGTAGGAAAAAACACTCCAGGCATTTTTCTGGAGTGCAGTTGTTCCCAAGTTGGGAGATGTTGGCTAATTACCTCCACTGACCATGGTGAAGCACTCGATTTTTCTTCGCTTTCCAGGACTACTCCCAGCTTTCCCTTGCAGCCTGTCCTAGGAAAACACCCTGGGATGACAAACTAACTTTTTCTATCAGAAACCCGGAGCTGCTCTCTGTTGGAGGATCCTCCACACACTCAAGATTCCGGAACTCTGCTTTGCTTTGGGGGAGGTGGGAGACCCTCTCCACACAGATGCCTGGTGGTACATTTTTTCCCTTTTAGGGGGAAGTCCGCTAATTACCTCCACAGTCAATTTCGGGGCACTCGCTTCTACTTGGATTTCCAGCCCTACCCCCAGTTTGCCCTCCGAGCCTGGCCTGGGAAAACACTGAGGGATAATAAGCTGTTGCTTCTATTAACACCCAGGCCCTGCAGACCATTGTAGGAACCTCCCCTGAAACATGATAACAGAACATTTCTTTGTGTGTCTGATGTAGTTGGGTAAACAAACTCCACGCATGTTTCAGTGGGTACAGGTGTTCCTAGGTTGTGGGATGTTGGATAATTAACTCCACTGCCCATGTGTAGGCACTCACTGCTGCTTGGTTTTGCAGCACATCCCCCAGATTATCCCTCTAATTACGGCCTGGGAAAACACACAGGGATAAAATGGTAGTGGTTCTATTGGAACCAAGGCTGTGCAGACCGTTGTAGGAACCTCTCCACACCCAGGATAACATTACACTTCTTTGTGTGTTTGATGGTGTTGGGTAAACAAACTCCACTAATGTTTTAGGGGGTACAGGTGTTCCTAGATTGTGAGAGGTTGGAAAATTACCCCCACTGGCCATGGGGATGCGCTCGCTGCTGCTTGGCTTTCAGCACAACCCCCAGCTTTCCCTCACAGCCTGGCCTGGGAAAACACTCGGGGATAATAAGCTAGTGGTTCTATTGGAACCCAGGCGCTGCAGACCGTTATAGGAACCTCCCCACACATAGGATAACAGAAAACTTCTTTGTGTGTCTTATGGAGCTGAGTAAAGAAACTCCATGAATGTTTCAGGGGATAGAGGTTTTCCTATGTTGTGGGAGGTCGGATAATTTACTCCACTGCCCATGGGGAGGCAGTCTCTTCTTCTCCACATTCCAGACCAACTCTCAGCTTTCCCTTGCAGTCTGGCCTAGGAAAACAACCAGGGATGACAAACTAAGTAATTCTATCAGAACCACGGGGCTGCTATCTGTTGGAGGAACCTCCACACACTCAGGATTCCGGAATACTGCTCTGCTTGGGGGATTTTTGGAGCCCCACACTACACAGAGTTCTGGAGCAAAGGTTTATCCCTGTTAGGGCGAAGATTGCTATTTACCTCCACAGTCCATCTTGGGGCACTCGCTGCTACTTGGATTTCCAGCCCAACCCCCAGCTTTCCCTCGCATCCCGGCCTGGGAAAACACTCTGGGATAATAACCTAGTAGTTCTATTTGAACCCAGACCCTGCAGACCTTTGTAGGAACCTCCCAAAACCCTGGAAAACAGAGCAATTCTGTGTGTGTCTGATGGATTTTGTTAAACAATCTCCACGCATTTTTCAGGGGGTACACGTGTATCTAGTTTGTGGTAGGTCGGATAATTAGCTACACTGCCCATGGGGAGGCACTCGCTGCTGCTTGGCTTTCCAGCCAATCCCCCATCTTTTCCTCGCAGCCCAGCCTGGAAAATCTCTCAGTGAAAAGGAGCTACTGGTGCTATTAAAACCCAGGTGCTACTGAAATTTGTTGAGTCCTCCCAAGGCTCATGATAACAGAACATTTCTTTGTGTTTGTGATGGTGTAGGGAAGCACACTCCAGGCATTTTCCTGGGGGTACAGGTTTTCCAATGGTGGGAGATGTCGGATAATTACCTCCACTTCCCATGGGGAGGCACTCTGTACTTCTGCGCTTTCCAGCCCAACTCCTAGCTTTCCCTTGCAGCCTGGGCTAGGAAAACACCTAGGGATGACAAACTAAGTAATTCTATCAGAACACATTTGCTGCTGTCTTTTGGAGGAACCTCCAGAAACTCAGGATTCCGAGTCACGTCTTTGTTTGGGGGAGGTGTGGAGCACCACTCCACACAGATGGCTGGGGCTGAGGATTTTCCCTCTTAAGGAGAAGTCCACTACTTACCTCCACAGTCCATCTCGGGGCACTCGCTGCTACTTGGCTTTCCAGCCCAACCCCCAGCTTTACCTCGCAGCCCGGCCTGGGAGGACACTCAGCGATAATAAGCTAGTGGTTGTACTGAAATTGAGGTGCTGCATACCGTTGTAGAATCCTCCCCACACCCGGGATAACAGAACTCTTCTTTGTGTGTCTGATGGAGTTGGGTAAACATTCTCCAGGCATGTTTCTGGGGGTACAGGTGTTCCCAGGGTGGGAGATGTCGGCTCATTACCTACAATGACCATGGGGAGGCACTCTCTTCTTATTCACTTTCCAGCCAATCTCCCATCTTTCCCTTGCAGCCCGGCCTAGTAATGCACCCAGGGATTACAAACTAAGTGATTCTACCAGAACCCAGAGGCTACTGTCTCTTGGAGGATCATCCACACCCTCAGGATTCTGAGTCATGGCTTTGTTTGGGAGATGTGTGGAGACCCACTCCACACAGATGGCTGGGGGCACAGGTTTTACACTGTTAGGAAGAAGTCCGCTAGTTACCTCCACAGTCCATCTCGGGTCACTCGCTCTTACTTGCCTTCCAGCCAAAAGCCAATCTTACCCTCCGAGCCCGGCCTGGGAAAACAATCAAGGAATTTAAGCTAGTGGTCCTATTGGAACCCAGGAGATGCAGAACGTTGTAGGAACCTCCCCACACCCATGATTACAGAACAATTCTTTTTGTGTCTGATGGAGTTGGGTAAACAAACTCCACATATGTTTCAGGGGGCACAGGTGTTCCTAGGCTTGGGAGGTCAGAAAATTACGTCCAATGCCCATGGGGAGGCACTCGCTGCTGTGTGGAATTACAGCCCAACCCACAGCTTTCCCTCACAGCCCGGCCTGGGCAAAAACTCAGGGAAAAGAAGATACTGGTGCTATAAACACCCAGGCGCTGCAGACAGTTGTAGAAAACTCCCCACCCTCAGGATAACAGAACACTTCTTTGTGTGTTTGATGGAGTAGGAAAACACACTACAGGAATGTTTCTGCGGATACAGGTGTTCTGAAGGTTGGAGATGTCGGCTAATTACCTCCACTAGCCAAGGGGTGGAACTCTCTTCTTCTTCGCTTTCCAGCCCAACTCCCAGCTTTCCCTTGCAGTCCGGCCAAGGAAAACTCCCAGGGACGACCAACTAAATGATTCTATCAGAACACAGTTGCTGCTGTCTGTTGGAGGAACCTCCACACACTCAGGATTCCGGAACACGCCTTTGCTTTTGGGGAGGTGTGGACATCCACTCCACACAGATGGCGGGGGGCACAGGTTTTTCCCTGTTAGGGAGAAGTCCGCTAATTACCTCCACAGTCCATCTCGGGGCACTCGATGCTACTTGGCTTTCCAGCCAAACCCCCATCTTTCACTCTCAGCCCGGCCTTGCAAAACACTCAGTGATAATAATCCAGTATTTCTATTGGGACCCAGGTGCTGCAGACCATTGTAGGAACCTCCCCACACCCAGGATAACAGAACACTTCTTTCTGTTTCTGATGGATATGTGCAAACTCCACGCATGGTTCAGGGGGCACAGGTGTTTCTAGGCTGTGGGAGGTTGGAAAAATTACTCCAATGCCAATGGGGAGGCACTCGCAGCTGCTTGGAATTTTAGCCCATCCCCCAGCATTCCCTCGAAGCAAGGCCTGTGAGAACACTCAAGTAAAGAAGCTACTGGTGCTATTTGAACCCAGGCACTGCTGAAAATTTTAGAAACTTCCCCACACTCAGGATAAGGGAACACTTCTTTGTGTGTTAGATGGAGAAGGAAAACACACTCCAGGCATGTTTCTGGGGATACAGGTTTTCCCAGGGTGGGAGATGTTGGATAATTACCTCCACTCCCCATGGGGAGGCACTCTCTTCTTCTTCATATTCCAGCCCAACTCCCAGCTTTCACTTGCAGCTTGCTTAGGAAAACACCCAGTGATGACAAACTAAGTGATTTTATCAGAACCCAGGTATTGCTGTCTGTTGGAGGAACCTCCACACACTCAGGATTCAGAATACGGCACTGCTTGGGGGATTTGTGGAGCCCCACTCCACACAGATGGCTATGGCAAAGGTTTTTCCTTGTTAGAAATAAGTTCTCTGTTTATCTCCACAGTCCATCTCGGGTCAGGCGCTGCTACTTGGATTTCCAGCCCAACCCCCAGCATTCCCTCGCAGCACGTCCTGGGAAAACACTCTGGGAAATTAAGCTAGAATTTCTATTGGAATCAAGGCGCTGCAGAACGTTGTAGGAATCTCCCCACGCTCAGGATAACAGAACAAATCTTTGTGTGTGTGATGGACTAGGAAAATACACTCCAGGCATGGTTCTGGGGGTACAGGTGTTCCCAGAGTGGGAGATGTCGGCTAATTACCTCCAATGCCCATGGGGTGGCACCCTCTTCTTCTAGTCTTTGCAGCCCAACTCCCATCATTCCCTTGTTGCCGGCCTAGGAAAACACCCAGGGATGCCAAACTAATTGATTCTATCAGAACCCCGGAGCTGCTGTCTGTTGGAGGAACCTCCACATGCTCAGAATTCCGGAACACGGCTTTGCTTCAGGGGAAGTGTGGAGCTCCAATGAACACAGATGGCTGGGGGCACATATTTTTCCCTTTAAGGGAGAAGTCTGCTAATTACCTCCAAAATCCATCTCAGGGCACTCGTGGCTACTTAGCATTCCAGCCCATCCCCCTGCTTTCCCTTGCAGCTCGGCCTGGGAAAACACTCAGTGATAATAAGCTAGTGGTTCTATTGGGACCTAGGCACTGTAGAAGGTTGTAGGAACCTACCCTCATTAAAATAAGAGAACACTTCTTTGTGTGTCTGATGGAGTTGTGTAAACAAACTCCACGCATGTTTCAAGTGTTACTTGTGTTCCTAGTTGTGGGAGGTCGGATAATTACCTCCTATGCCCATGGGAAGGCACTCACTTCTGCATGGAATTCCAGCCCAAGCCCCAGCTTTTCCTAGCAGCCTGGTTTGGGAAATAACTCGGGGAAAGGCAGCTACTGGTACTATTAGAACCCAGGTGCTGCTGACAATTGTAGAATCCTACCCACACTCCGGATAACAGAACACTTATTTGTGTGTTTGATGCAGCAAGAAAACACACTCCAGGCATGTTTCTGGGGATACAGGTGTTCCCAGGGTTGGAGATGGCGCCTAATTACCTCCACTGGCCAAGGGGTGGAACTCTCTTCTTCTTCGCTTTCCAGCCCAACTCCCAGCTTTCCCTCGCAGCCCGGGTTGGGAAAACACTCAGGGATAATATGCTTTTGGTTGTATTGGAACCCAGTAGCTACCTACACTTGTAGGAAATTTTCCACACCTAGGATAACAGAAGAAATATTTGTGTGTCTGATGGAGATGTGTAAACAAACTCCAAGCATGTTTCATACTGTTCAGGTTTTTGTAGGATGAGGGAGTTTGGATAATTACCTCCAATGCCCATGGGGAGGCAATCGCTGCTGCTTGGCATTCCAGCTCATCCCCCAGCTTTACCTCACAGCCCAGCATGGGAAAACACTCAGGGAAAAGAAGCTACAGTTGGTATTAGAATCCAGGCACTGATAAGAGTTGTAGAAACCTCCCCATGCTCAGGATAACACAACAATTCTTTGTGCGTTTGATGGTGTAGGAAAACACACTCCAGGCATTTTTCGGGGAGTACATGTGTTCCCAGGGTGGGAGATGTAGGCAAATTACCTCCATTGCCCATGGGGATGCATTCTTTTCTTCTTCACTATCTATCCAAGCTCCCAGCTTTCCCTTGCAGCCTGGTCTAGGAATGCACCCAGTGATTACAAACTATGTGATCCTATCAGAACACCGTCATTGCTGTCTCTTGGAGGAACCTCCACACAATTAGGATTCGGAAACATGGCTATGCTTGGGGGCAGGTGTGGAGCCATACTCCACACAGATTGCTGGGGGCACAGGATATACCCTGTTAGGGAGAAGTCCGCTAATTACCTCCACAGTCCATCTCGGGTCACTCGCTGCTACATGGCTTTCCAGCGGAAGCGCAGCATTCCCTCGCAGCCCGGCCTGGGAAAGCAATCAGGGATAAGAAGCCACTGGTTCTATTGGAACCCAGGTGCTGCAGACCATTGTAGGAAACTTCCCACACCCAGGATAAGAGAACACTTCTTTGTGTGTCTCATGCAGTTGGGTAAACAGACTCCACACATGTTTCAGGGGGTTAAGGTGTTCCTAGGTAGTGGGAGTTCGGATAATTACCTCCACTGCCCATGAGGAGGCACTCTCTGCTGCTTGGCTTACCAGCCCAAACTCCAGCTTCCCCTCGCAGCCCCACCTGGGAAAACACTCAGGGGAAACAAGCAACCGGTGTTATTAGAACCCAGGCGCTGTTGAAAGACGTAGAAACCTCCCCAAACTCAGGATAACAGAACACATCTTTCTGTGTGTGATGGAGTAGGAAAACACACTCCAGGCATGTTTCTTGGTTACAGCTCTTGGCAGGTTTGGAGATGCCGGGTAACTACCTCCACTGCCCACGGTGAGGCACTCTCTACTTCTTTGCTTTGCAGACCAACTCCCAGCTTTCCCTTGCAGCCCTGCCTTGGAAAACACCCATGGATGACAAACTAAATAATTCTATCAGAACCACGGGGCTGCTATTTATTGGAGGAACCTCCACACACTCAGGATTCTGGAATACAGCTCTGCTTGGGGGATTTTTGAAGCCCCACACTACACAGAGGTCTGGAGCAAAGGTTTATCCCTGCTAGGGAGAAGTTTGCTATTTACATCCAAATTCTATTTAGGGGCAGTCGCTGCTACTTGGTTTTCCATCACAAACCCTACATATCCCTCGCAACACTGCCTGGGAAATCACTCAGGGATAATAGCCAAGTATTACTATTGGAACCCAGACACTGCAGACCGTTATAGGATCCTCCCCACACCCAGGAAAACAGTACAAATCTTGGTGTGTTTGATGGATCTGGGAAAACAAACTCCAAGCATGTTTCAGGGGGCACAGTTTTTCCAACGCTTTGGGACTTCAGAAAATTACCTCAAATTCTCATGGGGTGTATCTCGCTGCTGCTATGAATTACAGACCAACCCACAGCATTACCTCATTGCCAGACCTGTGAAAACTCTCACGGAAATGTAAATACTGTTTCTATTAGAACTGAGGGGCTGCTGACAGTTGTAGAAACCTCCCCACACACAGGATAGCAGAACACATCTTTGTGTGTGTGATGGTGTAGGAAAATACACTCCAGGCATGTTTCTGGGGGTACAGCTGTTCCCAGGTTTGGAGATGTCGCCTAATTACCTCCACTGCCAATGGGGATGCACTCTCTACTTCTTCGCTTTCCAGACCAACTCCCAGCATTCCCTGGAAGCCCGGCATAAGAAAACACCTAGGGATGACAATATTAGTGATCCTATCAGAAACCTGGCGCTGCTGTCTGTTGGAGGAATCTACACACAGACAGGATTCTCAAACACGGCTTTGCTTGGAGGAGTTGTGAAGCCCCATTCCACACACAAGTCTGGGGCACAAGTTTTTCCCTGTTAAGGAGAAGTCCACTAATTACCTCTACAGTCCATCTCGAGGCACTTGCTGCTACTTGGATTTACAGCCCATCCCCCAGGTTTCCCTTGCAGCCCGGCCTTGGGAAACACACAGGGAAAAGAAGCTACTGGTGCTATTAGAACCCATGTGCTGCTGACAATTGTGGAAACCTTCGAACACTCAGGATAACAGAACACATCTTCCTGTGTGTGATGGAGTAGGAAAACACACTCCAGGCATTTTTCTGGGGATCCAGGTTTTCCCAGGTTGGGAGATGTCGGCTAGATTCCTTCAATGCCCATGGGGAGGCACTGTATTCTTCTTCGTTTTCAAGCCCAAATCCCAGCTTTACCTTGCAGCATGAACTACTGAAACACCCAGGGATGACTAATAAGTGATTCTGTCAGAACCCCGTTGTTGCTGTCTGTTTGAGGAACCACACACACTCAAAATTCTGGAACATGGGTTTGCTTGGGGGGAGTTGTGGGGCCCCAAACCACACAGATGCCTGGGGGCACAGGTTTTCCCTGTTTGGGAGAAGTCCACTAATAACATCTACAGTCAATCTCTGGGCACTCGTTGCTATTTGGCTTTCCAGACGAACCCCCGGCTTTCCCACAAAGCCCGCCCTGGATAACACTGAGATAATAAGCTAGTGGTTCTATTGGAACCCAGGCACTGCAGACCGTTGTAGGATCCTCCGCACACCCAGGATAACAGCACACTTATTTTGTGTCTGATTGAGATGGTAAAACTCCACACATGATTCATAGGGTACAGGTGTTCCTAGGTTGTGGGAGGTCAGATAAATCCCACTACTGCCCATGGGGATTTACTCGCTCCTGCTTGGCTTTCCAGCCCATCCCCCAATTTCCCTTGCATCCCAGCCTGAGTAAACACTCAGGAAATGTAGCTAAATATTCTATTAGAACCCAGGCGCTGCTGACAGTTGTAGAAACATACCCATACACAGGTAACAGAACACAGCTTAGTGTGTTTGAAGGAGATGTGTAAAAAATCTCCACAAATATTTCAAGCGGTACAAGTATTCCTATGCTGTGATAGGTCGGATAATTTACTCCAAATCCCATGGGTAGGCACTCATCTTCTTCGCATTCCAGCGCAAATCCCAGCTTTCCCTTGCAGTTGGGTTTGGATAAAAACCAGGGATGTCAAACTAAGTAATTCTATCAGAACCACGGTGCTGCTGTCTGATGGAGGAATTTCCAAACACTCAGGATTCTGGAATACTGCTCTGCTTGGGGGAATTTTGGAGCCCCAAAATACACAGATGTCTGGAGCAAAGGTTTATCCCTGTGAGGAGAAGTTTGCTATTTACCTACAGAGTCCATCTCGGGGCAGTCGCTGCTACTTGTATTTCCAGCCCAAACCCCAGCATTCCCTCGCATCCCGGCCTGGGAAAACACTCAGGGATAATAACCAAGTAGTACTATTGGAACCCAGACGCCTCAGACAGTTGTAGGAACATCCCCACACCCAGGAAAATAGTACACTACTTTGTGTGCCTGATGGAATTGGGTAAACAAACTCCAAGCATGTTTAAGAGGGCACAGGTGTTGCAAGGTTTTGGGACGTCGGAACATTACCTTTAATTCTCAAGGGGAGTAAATCGCTGCTGCTACGAATTTCAGCCCAACCCACAGTTTACCTCGAAGCCAGGGTTGTGAAAACTCTCACGGAAAAGAAAATACTGGTGCTATTAGGACCCAGGCGCTGCTGACAGTTGTAGAAACCTCCCCACACTCAGGATAACAGAACACTTCTTTGTGTGTTTGATGGAGTAGGAAAACACACTACAGGAATGTTTCTGCGGATACAGGTGTTCTGAAGGTTGGAGATGTCGGCTAATTACCTCCACTAGCCAAGGGGTGGAACTCTCTTCTTCTTCGCTTTCCAGCCCAACTCCCAGCTTTCCCTTGCAGTCCGGCCAAGGAAAACTCCCAGGGACGACCAACTAAATGATTCTATCAGAACACAGTTGCTGCTGTCTGTTGGAGGAACCTCCACACACTCAGGATTCCGGAACACGCCTTTGCTTTTGGGGAGGTGTGGACATCCACTCCACACAGATGGCGGGGGGCACAGGTTTTTCCCTGTTAGGGAGAAGTCCGCTAATTACCTCCACAGTCCATCTCGGGGCACTCGATGCTACTTGGCTTTCCAGCCAAACCCCCATCTTTCACTCTCAGCCCGGCCTTGCAAAACACTCAGTGATAATAATCCAGTATTTCTATTGGGACCCAGGTGCTGCAGACCATTGTAGGAACCTCCCCACACCCAGGATAACAGAACACTTCTTTCTGTTTCTGATGGATATGTGCAAACTCCACGCATGGTTCAGGGGGCACAGGTGTTTCTAGGCTGTGGGAGGTTGGAAAAATTACTCCAATGCCAATGGGGAGGCACTCGCAGCTGCTTGGAATTTTAGCCCATCCCCCAGCATTCCCTCGAAGCAAGGCCTGTGAGAACACTCAAGTAAAGAAGCTACTGGTGCTATTTGAACCCAGGCACTGCTGAAAATTTTAGAAACTTCCCCACACTCAGGATAAGGGAACACTTCTTTGTGTGTTAGATGGAGAAGGAAAACACACTCCAGGCATGTTTCTGGGGATACAGGTTTTCCCAGGGTGGGAGATGTTGGATAATTACCTCCACTCCCCATGGGGAGGCACTCTCTTCTTCTTCATATTCCAGCCCAACTCCCAGCTTTCACTTGCAGCTTGCTTAGGAAAACACCCAGTGATGACAAACTAAGTGATTTTATCAGAACCCAGGTATTGCTGTCTGTTGGAGGAACCTCCACACACTCAGGATTCAGAATACGCACTGCTTGGGGGATTTGTGGAGCCCCACTCCACACAGATGGCTATGGCAAAGGTTTTTCCTTGTTAGAAATAAGTTCTCTGTTTATCTCCACAGTCCATCTCGGGTCAGGCGCTGCTACTTGGATTTCCAGCCCAACCCCCAGCATTCCCTCGCAGCACGGTCTGGGAAAGCACTCAAGGATACTATGCTATTGGGTGTATTGGAACTGAGTCGCTACCTATCATTGTAGGAACTTTCCCACAACTAGGATAACAGAAGGAATCATTGAGTGTCTGATGGTGATGGGTAAACAAACTCCACGTATATTTCATGGGGTTCAGGATTTTCTAGCTTGTGGGCGTTTGGATAGTTAACTCCATTGCCCATGGCGAGGCACTCGCTGCTTCTTGGCATTCCAGCCCATCCCCCAGGTTTCCCTCACAGCATGGCCTGCGAAAACACTCAGGGAAAAGAAGCTACAGGTGGTATTAGAACCCAGGAAGTTAATGACAGTGTAGAAACCTCCCCACGCTGAGGATAACACAACAATCTTTTATGTGTTTGATGATGTAGGAAAACACACTCCAGGTATTTTTCTGGGAGTTCATGTGTTCCCAGGGTGGGAGAGCCGGCTAATTACCTCCAATGCCGTTGGGGAGGCTCTCTGTTCTTCTTCGCTTTCCAGCCAAACTGCAAGCTTTCTCTTCCATCCCGGTCTTGGAATACACCGAGGGATGACAATCTAATTGATTCTATCAGAAAGGATGATGCTGTCTGATTTAGGAACTTGCACACACTCAGGATTCTGGATCACGGCTATGCTTGGTGGGAGGTTTGGAGACCCATTCCACAGAGGTGGCTTGGGCACAGGTTTTTCCCTGTTTAGGGAGAAATCCGCTAATTACCTCCACAGTCCATCTCAGGTCACTCGCTGCTACATGGCATTCCAGCGCAAGTGCAGCACTCCCTTGCTGCCCAACCTGGGAAAACAAATACGGATAATAAGCCAGAGATTCTATTGGAACCCAGATGCGGCAGACAATTGTAGGAAACTCCCAACACACAGATAAGAGAACACTTCTTTGTGTGTCTCATGCATTTTTGTAAACAAACTCCACGCATGATTAATGGGGTTAAGGTGTTCCTAGGTTGTGGGAGTTCGGATAATAACCTCCACTGCCCATGGGGAGGCAATCGCTGCTGCTTGGCATTCCAGCTCATCCCCCAGCTTTACCTCACAGCCCAGCATGGGAAAACACTCAGGGAAAAGAAGCTACAGTTGGTATTAGAATCCAGGCACTGATAAGAGTTGTAGAAACCTCCCCATGCTCAGGATAACACAACAATTCTTTGTGCGTTTGATGGTGTAGGAAAACACACTCCAGGCATTTTTCGGGGAGTACATGTGTTCCCAGGGTGGGAGATGTAGGCAAATTACCTCCATTGCCCATGGGGATGCATTCTTTTCTTCTTCACTATCTATCCAAGCTCCCAGCTTTCCCTTGCAGCCTGGTCTAGGAATGCACCCAGTGATTACAAACTATGTGATCCTATCAGAACACCGTCATTGCTGTCTCTTGGAGGAACCTCCACACAATTAGGATTCGGAAACATGGCTATGCTTGGGGGCAGGTGTGGAGCCATACTCCACACAGATTGCTGGGGGCACAGGATATACCCTGTTAGGGAGAAGTCCGCTAATTACCTCCACAGTCCATCTCGGGTCACTCGCTGCTACATGGCTTTCCAGCGGAAGCGCAGCATTCCCTCGCAGCCCGGCCTGGGAAAGCAATCAGGGATAAGAAGCCACTGGTTCTATTGGAACCCAGGTGCTGCAGACCATTGTAGGAAACTTCCCACACCCAGGATAAGAGAACACTTCTTTGTGTGTCTCATGCAGTTGGGTAAACAGACTCCACACATGTTTCAGGGGGTTAAGGTGTTCCTAGGTAGTGGGAGTTCGGATAATTACCTCCACTGCCCATGAGGAGGCACTCTCTGCTGCTTGGCTTACCAGCCCAAACTCCAGCTTCCCCTCGCAGCCCCACCTGGGAAAACACTCAGGGGAAACAAGCAACCGGTGTTATTAGAACCCAGGCGCTGTTGAAAGACGTAGAAACCTCCCCAAACTCAGGATAACAGAACACATCTTTCTGTGTGTGATGGAGTAGGAAAACACACTCCAGGCATGTTTCTTGGTTACAGCTCCTTGGCAGGTTTGGAGATGCCGGGTAACTACCTCCACTGCCCACGGTGAGGCACTCTCTACTTCTTTGCTTTGCAGACCAACTCCCAGCTTTCCCTTGCAGCCCTGCCTTGGAAAACACCCATGGATGACAAACTAAATAATTCTATCAGAACCACGGGGCTGCTATTTATTGGAGGAACCTCCACACACTCAGGATTCTGGAATACAGCTCTGCTTGGGGGATTTTTGAAGCCCCACACTACACAGAGGTCTGGAGCAAAGGTTTATCCCTGCTAGGGAGAAGTTTGCTATTTACATCCAAATTCTATTTAGGGGCAGTCGCTGCTACTTGGTTTTCCATCACAAACCCTACATATCCCTCGCAACACTGCCTGGGAAATCACTCAGGGATAATAGCCAAGTATTACTATTGGAACCCAGACACTGCAGACCGTTATAGGATCCTCCCCACACCCAGGAAAACAGTACAAATCTTGGTGTGTTTGATGGATCTGGGAAAACAAACTCCAAGCATGTTTCAGGGGGCACAGTTTTTCCAACGCTTTGGGACTTCAGAAAATTACCTCAAATTCTCATGGGGTGTATCTCGCTGCTGCTATGAATTACAGACCAACCCACAGCATTACCTCATTGCCAGACCTGTGAAAACTCTCACGGAAATGTAAATACTGTTTCTATTAGAACTGAGGGGCTGCTGACAGTTGTAGAAACCTCCCCACACACAGGATAGCAGAACACATCTTTGTGTGTGTGATGGTGTAGGAAAATACACTCCAGGCATGTTTCTGGGGGTACAGCTGTTCCCAGGTTTGGAGATGTCGCCTAATTACCTCCACTGCCAATGGGGATGCACTCTCTACTTCTTCGCTTTCCAGACCAACTCCCAGCATTCCCTGGAAGCCCGGCATAAGAAAACACCTAGGGATGACAATATTAGTGATCCTATCAGAAACCTGGCGCTGCTGTCTGTTGGAGGAATCTACACACAGACAGGATTCTCAAACACGGCTTTGCTTGGAGGAGTTGTGAAGCCCCATTCCACACACAAGTCTGGGGCACAAGTTTTTCCCTGTTAAGGAGAAGTCCACTAATTACCTCTACAGTCCATCTCGAGGCACTTGCTGCTACTTGGATTTACAGCCCATCCCCCAGGTTTCCCTTGCAGCCCGGCCTTGGGAAACACACAGGGAAAAGAAGCTACTGGTGCTATTAGAACCCATGTGCTGCTGACAATTGTGGAAACCTTCGAACACTCAGGATAACAGAACACATCTTCCTGTGTGTGATGGAGTAGGAAAACACACTCCAGGCATTTTTCTGGGGATCCAGGTTTTCCCAGGTTGGGAGATGTCGGCTAGATTCCTTCAATGCCCATGGGGAGGCACTGTATTCTTCTTCGTTTTCAAGCCCAAATCCCAGCTTTACCTTGCAGCATGAACTACTGAAACACCCAGGGATGACTAATAAGTGATTCTGTCAGAACCCCGTTGTTGCTGTCTGTTTGAGGAACCACACACACTCAAAATTCTGGAACATGGGTTTGCTTGGGGGGAGTTGTGGGGCCCCAAACCACACAGATGCCTGGGGGCACAGGTTTTCCCTGTTTGGGAGAAGTCCACTAATAACATCTACAGTCAATCTCTGGGCACTCGTTGCTATTTGGCTTTCCAGACGAACCCCCGGCTTTCCCACAAAGCCCGCCCTGGATAACACTGAGATAATAAGCTAGTGGTTCTATTGGAACCCAGGCACTGCAGACCGTTGTAGGATCCTCCGCACACCCAGGATAACAGCACACTTATTTTGTGTCTGATTGAGATGGTAAAACTCCACACATGATTCATAGGGTACAGGTGTTCCTAGGTTGTGGGAGGTCAGATAAATCCCACTACTGCCCATGGGGATTTACTCGCTCCTGCTTGGCTTTCCAGCCCATCCCCCAATTTCCCTTGCATCCCAGCCTGAGTAAACACTCAGGAAATGTAGCTAAATATTCTATTAGAACCCAGGCGCTGCTGACAGTTGTAGAAACATACCCATACACAGGTAACAGAACACAGCTTAGTGTGTTTGAAGGAGATGTGTAAAAAATCTCCACAAATATTTCAAGCGGTACAAGTATTCCTATGCTGTGATAGGTCGGATAATTTACTCCAAATCCCATGGGTAGGCACTCATCTTCTTCGCATTCCAGCGCAAATCCCAGCTTTCCCTTGCAGTTGGGTTTGGATAAAAACCAGGGATGTCAAACTAAGTAATTCTATCAGAACCACGGTGCTGCTGTCTGATGGAGGAATTTCCAAACACTCAGGATTCTGGAATACTGCTCTGCTTGGGGGAATTTTGGAGCCCCAAAATACACAGATGTCTGGAGCAAAGGTTTATCCCTGTGAGGAGAAGTTTGCTATTTACCTACAGAGTCCATCTCGGGGCAGTCGCTGCTACTTGTATTTCCAGCCCAAACCCCAGCATTCCCTCGCATCCCGGCCTGGGAAAACACTCAGGGATAATAACCAAGTAGTACTATTGGAACCCAGACGCCTCAGACAGTTGTAGGAACATCCCCACACCCAGGAAAATAGTACACTACTTTGTGTGCCTGATGGAATTGGGTAAACAAACTCCAAGCATGTTTAAGAGGGCACAGGTGTTGCAAGGTTTTGGGACGTCGGAACATTACCTTTAATTCTCAAGGGGAGTAAATCGCTGCTGCTACGAATTTCAGCCCAACCCACAGTTTACCTCGAAGCCAGGGTTGTGAAAACTCTCACGGAAAAGAAAATACTGGTGCTATTAGGACCCAGGCGCTGCTGACAGTTGTAGAAACCTCCCCACACTCAGGATAACAGAACACTTCTTTGTGTGTTTGATGGAGTAGGAAAACACACTACAGGAATGTTTCTGCGGATACAGGTGTTCTGAAGGTTGGAGATGTCGGCTAATTACCTCCACTAGCCAAGGGGTGGAACTCTCTTCTTCTTCGCTTTCCAGCCCAACTCCCAGCTTTCCCTTGCAGTCCGGCCAAGGAAAACTCCCAGGGACGACCAACTAAATGATTCTATCAGAACACAGTTGCTGCTGTCTGTTGGAGGAACCTCCACACACTCAGGATTCCGGAACACGCCTTTGCTTTTGGGGAGGTGTGGACATCCACTCCACACAGATGGCGGGGGGCACAGGTTTTTCCCTGTTAGGGAGAAGTCCGCTAATTACCTCCACAGTCCATCTCGGGGCACTCGATGCTACTTGGCTTTCCAGCCAAACCCCCATCTTTCACTCTCAGCCCGGCCTTGCAAAACACTCAGTGATAATAATCCAGTATTTCTATTGGGACCCAGGTGCTGCAGACCATTGTAGGAACCTCCCCACACCCAGGATAACAGAACACTTCTTTCTGTTTCTGATGGATATGTGCAAACTCCACGCATGGTTCAGGGGGCACAGGTGTTTCTAGGCTGTGGGAGGTTGGAAAAATTACTCCAATGCCAATGGGGAGGCACTCGCAGCTGCTTGGAATTTTAGCCCATCCCCCAGCATTCCCTCGAAGCAAGGCCTGTGAGAACACTCAAGTAAAGAAGCTACTGGTGCTATTTGAACCCAGGCACTGCTGAAAATTTTAGAAACTTCCCCACACTCAGGATAAGGGAACACTTCTTTGTGTGTTAGATGGAGAAGGAAAACACACTCCAGGCATGTTTCTGGGGATACAGGTTTTCCCAGGGTGGGAGATGTTGGATAATTACCTCCACTCCCCATGGGGAGGCACTCTCTTCTTCTTCATATTCCAGCCCAACTCCCAGCTTTCACTTGCAGCTTGCTTAGGAAAACACCCAGTGATGACAAACTAAGTGATTTTATCAGAACCCAGGTATTGCTGTCTGTTGGAGGAACCTCCACACACTCAGGATTCAGAATACGGCACTGCTTGGGGGATTTGTGGAGCCCCACTCCACACAGATGGCTATGGCAAAGGTTTTTCCTTGTTAGAAATAAGTTCTCTGTTTATCTCCACAGTCCATCTCGGGTCAGGCGCTGCTACTTGGATTTCCAGCCCAACCCCCAGCATTCCCTCGCAGCACGTCCTGGGAAAACACTCTGGGAAATTAAGCTAGAATTTCTATTGGAATCAAGGCGCTGCAGAACGTTGTAGGAATCTCCCCACGCTCAGGATAACAGAACAAATCTTTGTGTGTGTGATGGACTAGGAAAATACACTCCAGGCATGGTTCTGGGGGTACAGGTGTTCCCAGAGTGGGAGATGTCGGCTAATTACCTCCAATGCCCATGGGGTGGCACCCTCTTCTTCTAGTCTTTGCAGCCCAACTCCCATCATTCCCTTGTTGCCGGCCTAGGAAAACACCCAGGGATGCCAAACTAATTGATTCTATCAGAACCCCGGAGCTGCTGTCTGTTGGAGGAACCTCCACATGCTCAGAATTCCGGAACACGGCTTTGCTTCAGGGGAAGTGTGGAGCTCCAATGAACACAGATGGCTGGGGGCACATATTTTTCCCTTTAAGGGAGAAGTCTGCTAATTACCTCCAAAATCCATCTCAGGGCACTCGTGGCTACTTAGCATTCCAGCCCATCCCCCTGCTTTCCCTTGCAGCTCGGCCTGGGAAAACACTCAGTGATAATAAGCTAGTGGTTCTATTGGGACCTAGGCACTGTAGAAGGTTGTAGGAACCTACCCTCATTAAAATAAGAGAACACTTCTTTGTGTGTCTGATGGAGTTGTGTAAACAAACTCCACGCATGTTTCAAGTGTTACTTGTGTTCCTAGTTGTGGGAGGTCGGATAATTACCTCCTATGCCCATGGGAAGGCACTCACTTCTGCATGGAATTCCAGCCCAAGCCCCAGCTTTTCCTAGCAGCCTGGTTTGGGAAATAACTCGGGGAAAGGCAGCTACTGGTACTATTAGAACCCAGGTGCTGCTGACAATTGTAGAATCCTACCCACACTCCGGATAACAGAACACTTATTTGTGTGTTTGAT
Organism: Camelus ferus; assembly: GCF_009834535.1. Taxonomy (NCBI): domain Eukaryota; kingdom Metazoa; phylum Chordata; class Mammalia; order Artiodactyla; family Camelidae; genus Camelus; species Camelus ferus. The sequence continues at coordinate 1,119,129 of NC_045725.1, forward strand.
GCAGCAAGAAAACACACTCCAGGCATGTTTCTGGGGATACAGGTGTTCCCAGGGTTGGAGATGTCAGCTAATTACCTCCACTGGCCAAGGGGTGGAACTCTCTTCTTCTTCGCTTTCCAGCCCAACTCCCAGCTTTCCCTCGCAGCCCGGGTTGGGAAAACACTCAGGGATAATATGCTTTTGGTTGTATTGGAACCCAGTAGCTACCTACACTTGTAGGAAATTTTCCACACCTAGGATAACAGAAGAAATATTTGTGTGTCTGATGGAGATGTGTAAACAAACTCCAAGCATGTTTCATACTGTTCAGGTTTTTGTAGGATGAGGGAGTTTGGATAATTACCTCCAATGCCCATGGGGAGGCAATCGCTGCTGCTTGGCATTCCAGCTCATCCCCCAGCTTTACCTCACAGCCCAGCATGGGAAAACACTCAGGGAAAAGAAGCTACAGTTGGTATTAGAATCCAGGCACTGATAAGAGTTGTAGAAACCTCCCCATGCTCAGGATAACACAACAATTCTTTGTGCGTTTGATGATGTAGGAAAACACACTCCAGGCATTTTTCGGGGAGTACATGTGTTCCCTGGGTGGGAGATGTCGGCAAATTACCTCCATTGCCCATTTTGATGCACTCTCTTCTTCTTCGCTTTCCATCCCAGCTCCCAGCTTTCCCTTGCAGCCCGGCCTATGAATGCACCCAGAGATTACATACTATGTGATGCTATCAGAACCCAGTCACTGCTGTCTCTTGGAGGAACCTCCACACAATCAGCATTCTGAAAAACTGCTATTCTTGGGGTCAGGTGTGGGGCATACTCCACACAGATTGCTAGGGGCACAGGATATACAATGTTAGGGAGAAGTCCTCTAAATACGTCCTCAGTACATCTCGTGGCACTTGCTGCTACATGGCATTCCAGCCCAAACCCCAGAATTGCCTCTCAGCCCAGCCTGGGAAAACACTCAGGGAAAAGAAGTTAGTTGTTCTATTAGAACCCAGGCACTGCTGATAGTTGAAGAAACCTCCCAAAACTCAGGATAACAGAACACATCTTTGTGTGTGTGATGGTGTAGGAAAACACAATCCAGGAATTTTTCTGTGGGTACAGGTGTTCCCAGGTTGGGAGATGTCGGTTAATTAAATCCAATGCCCATGGGTAGGCACTCTGTTCTTCTTCGCTTTCCAGCCAAACTGCAAGCTTTCCCTTGCATCCCGGCCTTGGAATATACCCAGGGATGACAATCTAATTGATTCTATCAGAACTCGGATACTGCTGTCTGATTTAGGAACTTCCAAACACTCAGGATTCTGGATTACAGCTATACTTGGGGGGAGGTGTGGAGACCCACTCCACAGAGATGGCTGGGGGCACAGGTTTTTCCCTGTTAGGGAGAAATCCGCTAATTAACTCCACAGTCCATCTCAGGTCACTCGCTGCTACATGGCTTTCCAGCGCAAGTGCAGCATTCCCTCGCAGCCCGGCCTGGGAAAACAATCAGGGATAATAAGCCAGTGGTTCTATTGGAAACCAGGTGCTGCAGACCATGGTAGGAATCTCCCCACACGCCAGTATAAGAGACCTCTTCTTTGTGTGTCTCATGCAGTTGGGTAAACAAACGAATGTTTCAGGGATTTAAGGTGTTCCTAGGTAGTGGGAGTTTGGATAATTACCTCCACTGCCCATGGGGAGGCACTCGCTGCTGCTTGGCTTTCAAGCCCAATCCCCAGATTTCCCTCGCAGACCCACCTGGGAAAACACTCAGGGAAAAGAAGCAACTGGTACTATTTGTACCCAGGCACTGCTGAAACTTGTAGAAACCTCCCAACACTCAGGATAACAGAACACATCTTTATGTGTTTGATGGAGTAGGAAAACACACTACAGGCATGTCTCTGGGGTACAGCTGTTCCCAGGTTTGGAGATGTCGGGTAATTACCTCCACTGCCCATGGTGAGGCACTCTAATTCTTCTCTTTCCAGACCAACTCCCTGCTTTCCCTTGCAGCCCGGCCTAAGGAAACACCTAGGGATGACAATATTATTGATTGTATCAGAACCCCGGGATTGCTTTGTTTTGGAGGAAACCCACACACTCAATGTTCTGGAACATGGCTTTGCTTGGTGGGAGTTTTTGGGCCCCACACCACACAGATGCCTGGGGGCACAGGTTTTCCCTGTTTGGGAGAATTCCGCTAATTACCTCTACAGTGAATCTCTGGGCACTCGTTGCTAATTGGCTTTCCAGCCCTACTCCCAGATTTCCCTTGCTGCTCGGCCTATGGGAACACCCAGGGATGACAAACTGTGTTATTCTATAAGAATCACAACGCATCTCACTGTTGGAAATACCTCCAGAAACTCAGGATTCCGGAACATGACATTTATGTTGGGATGTTGGAACACCACTCCACACAGATGGCTGAGGGCACAGGTTTTCCCTGTTAGGGAGAAGTCCGCTAATTACCTACACAGTCCATCTCGGGGCACTCGCTTCTACTTGGCATTCCAGTCCAACCCCCAGGTTTGCCTCGCTGCCCTGCCTGGGAAACACTCAGTGAATATAAGCTAGAAGTTCTATTGGAACCCAGGGGCTGCAGAATGTTGTAGGAACCTCCCCACACCCAGGATAACAGAACACTTCTTTGTGTGTCTGATGGTTTTGTGTAAACATACTCTACGCGTTTTTCAGGGCGTACAGGTGTTCCTAGGTTGTGGAAGTTCAGATAATTACCTCCAATGCCCATTGGGATGCACTCGATGCAGCTTGGCTTTCCAGCACAACCCCCAGATTTCTCTCTCAGCTCGGCCTGGGAAAACACTCAGGGAAAAGAAGCTACTGGTGCTTTTAATACTCAGGCTCTGCCTACATTTTTATAAAACTCCCCACACTAAAGATAACAGGACACTTCTTTGTGTGTGTGATGGAGTAGGAAAAAACACTCCAGGCATTTTTCTGGAGTGCAGTTGTTCCCAAGTTGGGAGATGTTGGCTAATTACCTCCACTGACCATGGTGAAGCACTCGATTTTTCTTCGCTTTCCAGGACTACTCCCAGCTTTCCCTTGCAGCCTGTCCTAGGAAAACACCCTGGGATGACAAACTAACTTTTTCTATCAGAAAACCGGAGCTGCTCTCTGTTGGAGGATCCTCCACACACTCAAGATTCCGGAACTCTGCTTTGCTTTGGGGGAGGTGGGAGACCCTCTCCACACAGATGCCTGGTGGTACATTTTTTTCCCTTTTAGGGGGAAGTCCGCTAATTACCTCCACAGTCAATTTCGGGGCACTCGCTTCTACTTGGATTTCCAGCCCTACCCCCAGTTTGCCCTCCGAGCCTGGCCTGGGAAAACACTGAGGGATAATAAGCTGTTGCTTCTATTAATACCCAGGCCCTGCAGACCATTGTAGGAACCTCCCCTGAAACATGATAACAGAACATTTCTTTGTGTGTCTGATGTAGTTGGGTAAACAAACTCCACGCATGTTTCAGTGGGTACAGGTGTTCCTAGGTTGTGGGATGTTGGATAATTAACTCCACTGCCCATGTGTAGGCACTCACTGCTGCTTGGTTTTGCAGCACATCCCCCAGATTATCCCTCTAATTACGGCCTGGGAAAACACACAGGGATAAAATGGTAGTGGTTCTATTGGAACCAAGGCTGTGCAGACCGTTGTAGGAACCTCTCCACACCCAGGATAACATTACACTTCTTTGTGTGTTTGATGGTGTTGGGTAAACAAACTCCACTAATGTTTTAGGGGGTACAGGTGTTCCTAGATTGTGAGAGGTTGGAAAATTACCCCCACTGGCCATGGGGATGCGCTCGCTGCTGCTTGGCTTTCAGCACAACCCCCAGCTTTCCCTCACAGCCTGGCCTGGGAAAACACTCGGGGATAATAAGCTAGTGGTTCTATTGGAACCCAGGCGCTGCAGACCGTTATAGGAACCTCCCCACACATAGGATAACAGAAAACTTCTTTGTGTGTCTTATGGAGCTGAGTAAAGAAACTCCACGAATGTTTCAGGGGATAGAGGTGTTCCTATGTTGTGGGAGGTCGGATAATTTACTCCACTGCCCATGGGGAGGCAGTCTCTTCTTCTCCACATTCCAGACCAACTCTCAGCTTTCCCTTGCAGTCTGGCCTAGGAAAACAACCAGGGATGACAAACTAAGTAATTCTATCAGAACCACGGGGCTGCTATCTGTTGGAGGAACCTCCACACACTCAGGATTCCGGAATACTGCTCTGCTTGGGGGATTTTTGGAGCCCCACACTACACAGAGTTCTGGAGCAAAGGTTTATCCCTGTTAGGGCGAAGATTGCTATTTACCTCCACAGTCCATCTTGGGGCACTCGCTGCTACTTGGATTTCCAGCCCAACCCCCAGCTTTCCCTCGCATCCCGGCCTGGGAAAACACTCTGGGATAATAACCTAGTAGTTCTATTTGAACCCAGACCCTGCAGACCTTTGTAGGAACCTCCCAAAACCCTGGAAAACAGAGCAATTCTGTGTGTGTCTGATGGATTTTGTTAAACAATCTCCACGCATTTTTCAGGGGGTACACGTGTATCTAGTTTGTGGTAGGTCGGATAATTAGCTACACTGCCCATGGGGAGGCACTCGCTGCTGCTTGGCTTTCCAGCCAATCCCCCATCTTTTCCTCGCAGCCCAGCCTGGAAAATCTCTCAGTGAAAAGGAGCTACTGGTGCTATTAAAACCCAGGTGCTACTGAAATTTGTTGAGTCCTCCCAAGGCTCATGATAACAGAACATTTCTTTGTGTTTGTGATGGTGTAGGGAAGCACACTCCAGGCATTTTCCTGGGGGTACAGGTTTTCCAATGGTGGGAGATGTCGGATAATTACCTCCACTTCCCATGGGGAGGCACTCTGTACTTCTGTGCTTTCCAGCCCAACTCCTAGCTTTCCCTTGCAGCCTGGGCTAGGAAAACACCTAGGGATGACAAACTAAGTAATTCTATCAGAACACATTTGCTGCTGTCTTTTGGAGGAACCTCCAGAAACTCAGGATTCCGAGTCACGTCTTTGTTTGGGGGAGGTGTGGAGCACCACTCCACACAGATGGCTGGGGCTGAGGATTTTCCCTCTTAAGGAGAAGTCCACTACTTACCTCCACAGTCCATCTCGGGGCACTCGCTGCTACTTGGCTTTCCAGCCCAACCCCCAGCTTTACCTCGCAGCCCGGCCTGGGAGGACACTCAGCGATAATAAGCTAGTGGTTGTACTGAAATTGAGGTGCTGCATACCGTTGTAGAATCCTCCCCACACCCGGGATAACAGAACTCTTCTTTGTGTGTCTGATGGAGTTGGGCAAACATTCTCCAGGCATGTTTCTGGGGGTACAGGTGTTCCCAGGGTGGGAGATGTCGGCTCATTACCTACAATGACCATGGGGAGGCACTCTCTTCTTATTCACTTTCCAGCCAATCTCCCATCTTTCCCTTGCAGCCCGGCCTAGTAATGCACCCAGGGATTACAAACTAAGTGATTCTACCAGAACCCAGAGGCTACTGTCTCTTGGAGGATCATCCACACCCTCAGGATTCTGAGTCATGGCTTTGTTTGGGAGATGTGTGGAGACCCACTCCACACAGATGGCTGGGGGCACAGGTTTTACACTGTTAGGAAGAAGTCCGCTAGTTACCTCCACAGTCCATCTCGGGTCACTCGCTCTTACTTGCCTTCCAGCCAAAAGCCAATCTTACCCTCCGAGCCCGGCCTGGGAAAACAATCAAGGAATTTAAGCTAGTGGTCCTATTGGAACCCAGGAGATGCAGAACGTTGTAGGAACCTCCCCACACCCATGATTACAGAACAATTCTTTTTGTGTCTGATGGAGTTGGGTAAACAAACTCCACATATGTTTCAGGGGGCACAGGTGTTCCTAGGCTTGGGAGGTCAGAAAATTACGTCCAATGCCCATGGGGAGGCACTCGCTGCTGTGTGGAATTACAGCCCAACCCACAGCTTTCCCTCACAGCCCGGCCTGGGCAAAAACTCAGGGAAAAGAAGATACTGGTGCTATAAACACCCAGGCGCTGCAGAGAGTTGTAGAAAACTCCCCACCCTCAGGATAACAGAACACTTCTTTGTGTGTTTGATGGAGTAGGAAAACACACTACAGGAATGTTTCTGCGGATACAGGTGTTCTGAAGGTTGGAGATGTCGGCTAATTACCTCCACTAGCCAAGGGGTGGAACTCTCTTCTTCTTCGCTTTCCAGCCCAACTCCCAGCTTTCCCTTGCAGTCCGGCCAAGGAAAACTCCCAGGGACGACCAACTAAATGATTCTATCAGAACACAGTTGCTGCTGTCTGTTGGAGGAACCTCCACACACTCAGGATTCCGGAACACGCCTTTGCTTTTGGGGAGGTGTGGACATCCACTCCACACAGATGGCGGGGGGCACAGGTTTTTCCCTGTTAGGGAGAAGTCCGCTAATTACCTCCACAGTCCATCTCGGGGCACTCGATGCTACTTGGCTTTCCAGCCAAACCCCCATCTTTCACTCTCAGCCCGGCCTTGCAAAACACTCAGTGATAATAATCCAGTATTTCTATTGGGACCCAGGTGCTGCAGACCATTGTAGGAACCTCCCCACACCCAGGATAACAGAACACTTCTTTCTGTTTCTGATGGATATGTGCAAACTCCACGCATGGTTCAGGGGGCACAGGTGTTTCTAGGCTGTGGGAGGTTGGAAAAATTACTCCAATGCCAATGGGGAGGCACTCGCAGCTGCTTGGAATTTTAGCCCATCCCCCAGCATTCCCTCGAAGCAAGGCCTGTGAGAACACTCAAGTAAAGAAGCTACTGGTGCTATTTGAACCCAGGCACTGCTGAAAATTTTAGAAACTTCCCCACACTCAGGATAAGGGAACACTTCTTTGTGTGTTAGATGGAGAAGGAAAACACACTCCAGGCATGTTTCTGGGGATACAGGTTTTCCCAGGGTGGGAGATGTTGGATAATTACCTCCACTCCCCATGGGGAGGCACTCTCTTCTTCTTCATATTCCAGCCCAACTCCCAGCTTTCACTTGCAGCTTGCTTAGGAAAACACCCAGTGATGACAAACTAAGTGATTTTATCAGAACCCAGGTATTGCTGTCTGTTGGAGGAACCTCCACACACTCAGGATTCAGAATACGGCACTGCTTGGGGGATTTGTGGAGCCCCACTCCACACAGATGGCTATGGCAAAGGTTTTTCCTTGTTAGAAATAAGTTCTCTGTTTATCTCCACAGTCCATCTCGGGTCAGGCGCTGCTACTTGGATTTCCAGCCCAACCCCCAGCATTCCCTCGCAGCACGTCCTGGGAAAACACTCTGGGAAATTAAGCTAGAATTTCTATTGGAATCAAGGCGCTGCAGAACGTTGTAGGAATCTCCCCACGCTCAGGATAACAGAACAAATCTTTGTGTGTGTGATGGACTAGGAAAATACACTCCAGGCATGGTTCTGGGGGTACAGGTGTTCCCAGAGTGGGAGATGTCGGCTAATTACCTCCAATGCCCATGGGGTGGCACCCTCTTCTTCTAGTCTTTGCAGCCCAACTCCCATCATTCCCTTGTTGCCGGCCTAGGAAAACACCCAGGGATGCCAAACTAATTGATTCTATCAGAACCCCGGAGCTGCTGTCTGTTGGAGGAACCTCCACATGCTCAGAATTCCGGAACACGGCTTTGCTTCAGGGGAAGTGTGGAGCTCCAATGAACACAGATGGCTGGGGGCACATATTTTTCCCTTTAAGGGAGAAGTCTGCTAATTACCTCCAAAATCCATCTCAGGGCACTCGTGGCTACTTAGCATTCCAGCCCATCCCCCTGCTTTCCCTTGCAGCTCGGCCTGGGAAAACACTCAGTGATAATAAGCTAGTGGTTCTATTGGGACCTAGGCACTGTAGAAGGTTGTAGGAACCTACCCTCGTTAAAATAAGAGAACACTTCTTTGTGTGTCTGATGGAGTTGTGTAAACAAACTCCACGCATGTTTCAAGTGTTACTTGTGTTCCTAGTTGTGGGAGGTCGGATAATTACCTCCTATGCCCATGGGAAGGCACTCACTTCTGCATGGAATTCCAGCCCAAGCCCCAGCTTTTCCTAGCAGCCTGGTTTGGGAAATAACTCGGGGAAAGGCAGCTACTGGTACTATTAGAACCCAGGTGCTGCTGACAATTGTAGAATCCTACCCACACTCCGGATAACAGAACACTTATTTGTGTGTTTGATGCAGCAAGAAAACACACTCCAGGCATGTTTCTGGGGATACAGGTGTTCCCAGGGTTGGAGATGGCGCCTAATTACCTCCACTGGCCAAGGGGTGGAACTCTCTTCTTCTTCGCTTTCCAGCCCAACCCCCAGCATTTCCCTCGCAGCCCGGCCTGGGAAAACACTCAGGGATAATATGCTTTTGGTTGTATTGGAACCCAGTAGCTACCTACACTTGTAGGAACCTTTCCACACCTAGGATAACAGAAGAAATATTTTTTGTGTCTGATGGAGATGTGTAAACAAACTCCAAGCATGTTTCATGGGTTTCAGATTTTCCTAGGTTTTGGGCGTTTGGATAGTTAACTCCACTGCCCATGTGGAGGCACTTGCAGCTGCTTGGCATTCCAGCCCATCCCCTAGGTTTCACTCACAGCACGGCCTGGGAAAACACTCAGGAAAAAAAGCTACAGTTTGTATTAGAACCCATGAAGTGATGACAGTTGTAGAACCCTCCCCATGCTCAGGATAACACAACAATTCTTTGTGCGTTTGATGATGTAGGAAAACACACTCCAGGCATTTTTCGGGGAGTACATGTGTTCCCTGGGTGGGAGATGTCGGCAAATTACCTCCATTGCCCATTTTGATGCACTCTCTTCTTCTTCGCTTTCCATCCCAGCTCCCAGCTTTCCCTTGCAGCCCGGCCTATGAATGCACCCAGAGATTACATACTATGTGATGCTATCAGAACCCAGTCACTGCTGTCTCTTGGAGGAACCTCCACACAATCAGCATTCTGAAAACTGCTATTCTTGGGTCAGGTGTGGGGCATACTCCACACAGATTGCTAGGGGCACAGGATATACAATGTTAGGGAGAAGTCCTCTAAATACGTCCTCAGTACATCTCGTGGCACTTGCTGCTACATGGCATTCCAGCCCAAACCCCAGAATTGCCTCTCAGCCCAGCCTGGGAAAACACTCAGGGAAAAGAAGTTAGTTGTTCTATTAGAACCCAGGCACTGCTGATAGTTGAAGAAACCTCCCAAACTCAGGATAACAGAACACATCTTTGTGTGTGTGATGGTGTAGGAAAACACAATCCAGGAATTTTTCTGTGGGTACAGGTGTTCCCAGGTTGGGAGATGTCGGTTAATTAAATCCAATGCCCATGGGTAGGCACTCTGTTCTTCTTCGCTTTCCAGCCAAACTGCAAGCTTTCCCTTGCATCCCGGCCTTGGAATATACCCAGGGATGACAATCTAATTGATTCTATCAGAACTCGGATACTGCTGTCTGATTTAGGAACTTCCAAACACTCAGGATTCTGGATTACAGCTATACTTGGGGGGGAGGTGTGGAGACCCACTCCACAGAGATGGCTGGGGGCACAGGTTTTTCCCTGTTAGGGAGAAATCCGCTAATTAACTCCACAGTCCATCTCAGGTCACTCGCTGCTACATGGCTTTCCAGCGCAAGTGCAGCATTCCCTCGCAGCCCGGCCTGGGAAAACAATCAGGGATAATAAGCCAGTGGTTCTATTGGAAACCAGGTGCTGCAGACCATGGTAGGAATCTCCCCACACGCAGTATAAGAGACCTCTTCTTTGTGTGTCTCATGCAGTTGGGTAAACAAACGAATGTTTCAGGGATTTAAGGTGTTCCTAGGTAGTGGGAGTTTGGATAATTACCTCCACTGCCCATGGGGAGGCACTCGCTGCTGCTTGGCTTTCAAGCCCAATCCCCAGATTTCCCTCGCAGACCCACCTGGGAAAACACTCAGGGAAAAGAAGCAACTGGTACTATTTGTACCCAGGCACTGCTGAAACTTGTAGAAACCTCCCAACACTCAGGATAACAGAACACATCTTTATGTGTTTGATGGAGTAGGAAAACACACTACAGGCATGTCTCTGGGGTACAGCTGTTCCCAGGTTTGGAGATGTCGGGTAATTACCTCCACTGCCCATGGTGAGGCACTCTAATTCTTCTCTTTCCAGACCAACTCCCTGCTTTCCCTTGCAGCCCGGCCTAAGGAAACACCTAGGGATGACAATATTATTGATTGTATCAGAACCCCGGGATTGCTTTGTTTTGGAGGAAACCCACACACTCAATGTTCTGGAACATGGCTTTGCTTGGTGGGAGTTTTTGGGCCCCACACCACACAGATGCCTGGGGGCACAGGTTTTCCCTGTTTGGGAGAATTCCGCTAATTACCTCTACAGTGAATCTCTGGGCACTCGTTGCTAATTGGCTTTCCAGCCCTACTCCCAGATTTCCCTTGCTGCTCGGCCTATGGGAACACCCAGGGATGACAAACTGTGTTATTCTATAAGAATCACAACGCATCTCACTGTTGGAAATACCTCCAGAAACTCAGGATTCCGGAACATGACATTTATGTTGGGATGTTGGAACACCACTCCACACAGATGGCTGAGGGCACAGGTTTTCCCTGTTAGGGAGAAGTCCGCTAATTACCTACACAGTCCATCTCGGGGCACTCGCTTCTACTTGGCATTCCAGTCCAACCCCCAGGTTTGCCTCGCTGCCCTGCCTGGGAAACACTCAGTGAATATAAGCTAGAAGTTCTATTGGAACCCAGGGGCTGCAGAATGTTGTAGGAACCTCCCCACACCCAGGATAACAGAACACTTCTTTGTGTGTCTGATGGTTTTGTGTAAACATACTCTACGCGTTTTTCAGGGCGTACAGGTGTTCCTAGGTTGTGGAAGTTCAGATAATTACCTCCAATGCCCATTGGGATGCACTCGATGCAGCTTGGCTTTCCAGCACAACCCCCAGATTTCTCTCTCAGCTCGGCCTGGGAAAACACTCAGGGAAAAGAAGCTACTGGTGCTTTTAATACTCAGGCTCTGCCTACATTTTTATAAAACTCCCCACACTAAAGATAACAGGACACTTCTTTGTGTGTGTGATGGAGTAGGAAAAAACACTCCAGGCATTTTTCTGGAGTGCAGTTGTTCCCAAGTTGGGAGATGTTGGCTAATTACCTCCACTGACCATGGTGAAGCACTCGATTTTTCTTCGCTTTCCAGGACTACTCCCAGCTTTCCCTTGCAGCCTGTCCTAGGAAAACACCCTGGGATGACAAACTAACTTTTTCTATCAGAAAACCGGAGCTGCTCTCTGTTGGAGGATCCTCCACACACTCAAGATTCCGGAACTCTGCTTTGCTTTGGGGGAGGTGGGAGACCCTCTCCACACAGATGCCTGGTGGTACATTTTTTTCCCTTTTAGGGGGAAGTCCGCTAATTACCTCCACAGTCAATTTCGGGGCACTCGCTTCTACTTGGATTTCCAGCCCTACCCCCAGTTTGCCCTCCGAGCCTGGCCTGGGAAAACACTGAGGGATAATAAGCTGTTGCTTCTATTAATACCCAGGCCCTGCAGACCATTGTAGGAACCTCCCCTGAAACATGATAACAGAACATTTCTTTGTGTGTCTGATGTAGTTGGGTAAACAAACTCCACGCATGTTTCAGTGGGTACAGGTGTTCCTAGGTTGTGGGATGTTGGATAATTAACTCCACTGCCCATGTGTAGGCACTCACTGCTGCTTGGTTTTGCAGCACATCCCCCAGATTATCCCTCTAATTACGGCCTGGGAAAACACACAGGGATAAAATGGTAGTGGTTCTATTGGAACCAAGGCTGTGCAGACCGTTGTAGGAACCTCTCCACACCCAGGATAACATTACACTTCTTTGTGTGTTTGATGGTGTTGGGTAAACAAACTCCACTAATGTTTTAGGGGGTACAGGTGTTCCTAGATTGTGAGAGGTTGGAAAATTACCCCCACTGGCCATGGGGATGCGCTCGCTGCTGCTTGGCTTTCAGCACAACCCCCAGCTTTCCCTCACAGCCTGGCCTGGGAAAACACTCGGGGATAATAAGCTAGTGGTTCTATTGGAACCCAGGCGCTGCAGACCGTTATAGGAACCTCCCCACACATAGGATAACAGAAAACTTCTTTGTGTGTCTTATGGAGCTGAGTAAAGAAACTCCACGAATGTTTCAGGGGATAGAGGTGTTCCTATGTTGTGGGAGGTCGGATAATTTACTCCACTGCCCATGGGGAGGCAGTCTCTTCTTCTCCACATTCCAGACCAACTCTCAGCTTTCCCTTGCAGTCTGGCCTAGGAAAACAACCAGGGATGACAAACTAAGTAATTCTATCAGAACCACGGGGCTGCTATCTGTTGGAGGAACCTCCACACACTCAGGATTCCGGAATACTGCTCTGCTTGGGGGATTTTTGGAGCCCCACACTACACAGAGTTCTGGAGCAAAGGTTTATCCCTGTTAGGGCGAAGATTGCTATTTACCTCCACAGTCCATCTTGGGGCACTCGCTGCTACTTGGATTTCCAGCCCAACCCCCAGCTTTCCCTCGCATCCCGGCCTGGGAAAACACTCTGGGATAATAACCTAGTAGTTCTATTTGAACCCAGACCCTGCAGACCTTTGTAGGAACCTCCCAAAACCCTGGAAAACAGAGCAATTCTGTGTGTGTCTGATGGATTTTGTTAAACAATCTCCACGCATTTTTCAGGGGGTACACGTGTATCTAGTTTGTGGTAGGTCGGATAATTAGCTACACTGCCCATGGGGAGGCACTCGCTGCTGCTTGGCTTTCCAGCCAATCCCCCATCTTTTCCTCGCAGCCCAGCCTGGAAAATCTCTCAGTGAAAAGGAGCTACTGGTGCTATTAAAACCCAGGTGCTACTGAAATTTGTTGAGTCCTCCCAAGGCTCATGATAACAGAACATTTCTTTGTGTTTGTGATGGTGTAGGGAAGCACACTCCAGGCATTTTCCTGGGGGTACAGGTTTTCCAATGGTGGGAGATGTCGGATAATTACCTCCACTTCCCATGGGGAGGCACTCTGTACTTCTGCGCTTTCCAGCCCAACTCCTAGCTTTCCCTTGCAGCCTGGGCTAGGAAAACACCTAGGGATGACAAACTAAGTAATTCTATCAGAACACATTTGCTGCTGTCTTTTGGAGGAACCTCCAGAAACTCAGGATTCCGAGTCACGTCTTTGTTTGGGGGAGGTGTGGAGCACCACTCCACACAGATGGCTGGGGCTGAGGATTTTCCCTCTTAAGGAGAAGTCCACTACTTACCTCCACAGTCCATCTCGGGGCACTCGCTGCTACTTGGCTTTCCAGCCCAACCCCCAGCTTTACCTCGCAGCCCGGCCTGGGAGGACACTCAGCGATAATAAGCTAGTGGTTGTACTGAAATTGAGGTGCTGCATACCGTTGTAGAATCCTCCCCACACCCGGGATAACAGAACTCTTCTTTGTGTGTCTGATGGAGTTGGGCAAACATTCTCCAGGCATGTTTCTGGGGGTACAGGTGTTCCCAGGGTGGGAGATGTCGGCTCATTACCTACAATGACCATGGGGAGGCACTCTCTTCTTATTCACTTTCCAGCCAATCTCCCATCTTTCCCTTGCAGCCCGGCCTAGTAATGCACCCAGGGATTACAAACTAAGTGATTCTACCAGAACCCAGAGGCTACTGTCTCTTGGAGGATCATCCACACCCTCAGGATTCTGAGTCATGGCTTTGTTTGGGAGATGTGTGGAGACCCACTCCACACAGATGGCTGGGGGCACAGGTTTTACACTGTTAGGAAGAAGTCCGCTAGTTACCTCCACAGTCCATCTCGGGTCACTCGCTCTTACTTGCCTTCCAGCCAAAAGCCAATCTTACCCTCCGAGCCCGGCCTGGGAAAACAATCAAGGAATTTAAGCTAGTGGTCCTATTGGAACCCAGGAGATGCAGAACGTTGTAGGAACCTCCCCACACCCATGATTACAGAACAATTCTTTTTGTGTCTGATGGAGTTGGGTAAACAAACTCCACATATGTTTCAGGGGGCACAGGTGTTCCTAGGCTTGGGAGGTCAGAAAATTACGTCCAATGCCCATGGGGAGGCACTCGCTGCTGTGTGGAATTACAGCCCAACCCACAGCTTTCCCTCACAGCCCGGCCTGGGCAAAAACTCAGGGAAAAGAAGATACTGGTGCTATTAGGACCCAGGCGCTGCAGACAGTTGTAGAAAACTCCCCACCCTCAGGATAACAGAACACTTCTTTGTGTGTTTGATGGAGTAGGAAAACACACTACAGGAATGTTTCTGCGGATACAGGTGTTCTGAAGGTTGGAGATGTCGGCTAATTACCTCCACTAGCCAAGGGGTGGAACTCTCTTCTTCTTCGCTTTCCAGCCCAACTCCCAGCTTTCCCTTGCAGTCCGGCCAAGGAAAACTCCCAGGGACGACCAACTAAATGATTCTATCAGAACACAGTTGCTGCTGTCTGTTGGAGGAACCTCCACACACTCAGGATTCCGGAACACGCCTTTGCTTTTGGGGAGGTGTGGACATCCACTCCACACAGATGGCGGGGGGCACAGGTTTTTCCCTGTTAGGGAGAAGTCCGCTAATTACCTCCACAGTCCATCTCGGGGCACTCGATGCTACTTGGCTTTCCAGCCAAACCCCCATCTTTCACTCTCAGCCCGGCCTTGCAAAACACTCAGTGATAATAATCCAGTATTTCTATTGGGACCCAGGTGCTGCAGACCATTGTAGGAACCTCCCCACACCCAGGATAACAGAACACTTCTTTCTGTTTCTGATGGATATGTGCAAACTCCACGCATGGTTCAGGGGGCACAGGTGTTTCTAGGCTGTGGGAGGTTGGAAAAATTACTCCAATGCCAATGGGGAGGCACTCGCAGCTGCTTGGAATTTTAGCCCATCCCCCAGCATTCCCTCGAAGCAAGGCCTGTGAGAACACTCAAGTAAAGAAGCTACTGGTGCTATTTGAACCCAGGCACTGCTGAAAATTTTAGAAACTTCCCCACACTCAGGATAAGGGAACACTTCTTTGTGTGTTAGATGGAGAAGGAAAACACACTCCAGGCATGTTTCTGGGGATACAGGTTTTCCCAGGGTGGGAGATGTTGGATAATTACCTCCACTCCCCATGGGGAGGCACTCTCTTCTTCTTCATATTCCAGCCCAACTCCCAGCTTTCACTTGCAGCTTGCTTAGGAAAACACCCAGTGATGACAAACTTAGTGATTTTATCAGAACCCAGGTATTGCTGTCTGTTGGAGGAACCTCCACACACTCAGGATTCAGAATACGGCACTGCTTGGGGGATTTGTGGAGCCCCACTCCACACAGATGGCTATGGCAAAGGTTTTTCCTTGTTAGAAATAAGTTCTCTGTTTATCTCCACAGTCCATCTCGGGTCAGGCGCTGCTACTTGGATTTCCAGCCCAACCCCCAGCATTCCCTCGCAGCACGTCCTGGGAAAACACTCTGGGAAATTAAGCTAGAATTTCTATTGGAATCAAGGCGCTGCAGAACGTTGTAGGAATCTCCCCACGCTCAGGATAACAGAACAAATCTTTGTGTGTGTGATGGACTAGGAAAATACACTCCAGGCATGGTTCTGGGGGTACAGGTGTTCCCAGAGTGGGAGATGTCGGCTAATTACCTCCAATGCCCATGGGGTGGCACCCTCTTCTTCTAGTCTTTGCAGCCCAACTCCCATCATTCCCTTGTTGCCGGCCTAGGAAAACACCCAGGGATGCCAAACTAATTGATTCTATCAGAACCCCGGAGCTGCTGTCTGTTGGAGGAACCTCCACATGCTCAGAATTCCGGAACACGGCTTTGCTTCAGGGGAAGTGTGGAGCTCCAATGAACACAGATGGCTGGGGGCACATATTTTTCCCTTTAAGGGAGAAGTCTGCTAATTACCTCCAAAATCCATCTCAGGGCACTCGTGGCTACTTAGCATTCCAGCCCATCCCCCTGCTTTCCCTTGCAGCTCGGCCTGGGAAAACACTCAGTGATAATAAGCTAGTGGTTCTATTGGGACCTAGGCACTGTAGAAGGTTGTAGGAACCTACCCTCGTTAAAATAAGAGAACACTTCTTTGTGTGTCTGATGGAGTTGTGTAAACAAACTCCACGCATGTTTCAAGTGTTACTTGTGTTCCTAGTTGTGGGAGGTCGGATAATTACCTCCTATGCCCATGGGAAGGCACTCACTTCTGCATGGAATTCCAGCCCAAGCCCCAGCTTTTCCTAGCAGCCTGGTTTGGGAAATAACTCGGGGAAAGGCAGCTACTGGTACTATTAGAACCCAGGTGCTGCTGACAATTGTAGAATCCTACCCACACTCCGGATAACAGAACACTTATTTGTGTGTTTGATGCAGCAAGAAAACACACTCCAGGCATGTTTCTGGGGATACAGGTGTTCCCAGGGTTGGAGATGGCGCCTAATTACCTCCACTGGCCAAGGGGTGGAACTCTCTTCTTCTTCGCTTTCCAGCCCAACCCCCAGCATTCCCTCGCAGCCCGGCCTGGGAAAACACTCAGGGATAATATGCTTTTGGTTGTATTGGAACCCAGTAGCTACCTACACTTGTAGGAACCTTCCACACCTAGGATAACAGAAGAAATATTTTTTGTGTCTGATGGAGATGTGTAAACAAACTCCAAGCATGTTTCATGGGTTTCAGATTTTCCTAGGTTTTGGGCGTTTGGATAGTTAACTCCACTGCCCATGTGGAGGCACTTGCAGCTGCTTGGCATTCCAGCCCATCCCCTAGGTTTCACTCACAGCACGGCCTGGGAAAACACTCAGGAAAAAAAAGCTACAGTTTGTATTAGAACCCATGAAGTGATGACAGTTGTAGAACCCTCCCCATGCTCAGGATAACACAACAATTCTTTGTGCGTTTGATGATGTAGGAAAACACACTCCAGGCATTTTTCGGGGAGTACATGTGTTCCCTGGGTGGGAGATGTCGGCAAATTACCTCCATTGCCCATTTTGATGCACTCTCTTCTTCTTCGCTTTCCATCCCAGCTCCCAGCTTTCCCTTGCAGCCCGGCCTATGAATGCACCCAGAGATTACATACTATGTGATGCTATCAGAACCCAGTCACTGCTGTCTCTTGGAGGAACCTCCACACAATCAGCATTCTGAAAAACTGCTATTCTTGGGGTCAGGTGTGGGGCATACTCCACACAGATTGCTAGGGGCACAGGATATACAATGTTAGGGAGAAGTCCTCTAAATACGTCCTCAGTACATCTCGTGGCACTTGCTGCTACATGGCATTCCAGCCCAAACCCCAGAATTGCCTCTCAGCCCAGCCTGGGAAAACACTCAGGGAAAAGAAGTTAGTTGTTCTATTAGAACCCAGGCACTGCTGATAGTTGAAGAAACCTCCCAAACTCAGGATAACAGAACACATCTTTGTGTGTGTGATGGTGTAGGAAAACACAATCCAGGAATTTTTCTGTGGGTACAGGTGTTCCCAGGTTGGGAGATGTCGGTTAATTAAATCCAATGCCCATGGGTAGGCACTCTGTTCTTCTTCGCTTTCCAGCCAAACTGCAAGCTTTCCCTTGCATCCCGGCCTTGGAATATACCCAGGGATGACAATCTAATTGATTCTATCAGAACTCGGATACTGCTGTCTGATTTAGGAACTTCCAAACACTCAGGATTCTGGATTACAGCTATACTTGGGGGGAGGTGTGGAGACCCACTCCACAGAGATGGCTGGGGGCACAGGTTTTTCCCTGTTAGGGAGAAATCCGCTAATTAACTCCACAGTCCATCTCAGGTCACTCGCTGCTACATGGCTTTCCAGCGCAAGTGCAGCATTCCCTCGCAGCCCGGCCTGGGAAAACAATCAGGGATAATAAGCCAGTGGTTCTATTGGAAACCAGGTGCTGCAGACCATGGTAGGAATCTCCCCACACGCAGTATAAGAGACCTCTTCTTTGTGTGTCTCATGCAGTTGGGTAAACAAACGAATGTTTCAGGGATTTAAGGTGTTCCTAGGTAGTGGGAGTTTGGATAATTACCTCCACTGCCCATGGGGAGGCACTCGCTGCTGCTTGGCTTTCAAGCCCAATCCCCAGATTTCCCTCGCAGACCCACCTGGGAAAACACTCAGGGAAAAGAAGCAACTGGTACTATTTGTACCCAGGCACTGCTGAAACTTGTAGAAACCTCCCAACACTCAGGATAACAGAACACATCTTTATGTGTTTGATGGAGTAGGAAAACACACTACAGGCATGTCTCTGGGGTACAGCTGTTCCCAGGTTTGGAGATGTCGGGTAATTACCTCCACTGCCCATGGTGAGGCACTCTAATTCTTCTCTTTCCAGACCAACTCCCTGCTTTCCCTTGCAGCCCGGCCTAAGGAAACACCTAGGGATGACAATATTATTGATTGTATCAGAACCCCGGGATTGCTTTGTTTTGGAGGAAACCCACACACTCAATGTTCTGGAACATGGCTTTGCTTGGTGGGAGTTTTTGGGCCCCACACCACACAGATGCCTGGGGGCACAGGTTTTCCCTGTTTGGGAGAATTCCGCTAATTACCTCTACAGTGAATCTCTGGGCACTCGTTGCTAATTGGCTTTCCAGCCCTACTCCCAGATTTCCCTTGCTGCTCGGCCTATGGGAACACCCAGGGATGACAAACTGTGTTATTCTATAAGAATCACAACGCATCTCACTGTTGGAAATACCTCCAGAAACTCAGGATTCCGGAACATGACATTTATGTTGGGATGTTGGAACACCACTCCACACAGATGGCTGAGGGCACAGGTTTTCCCTGTTAGGGAGAAGTCCGCTAATTACCTACACAGTCCATCTCGGGGCACTCGCTTCTACTTGGCATTCCAGTCCAACCCCCAGGTTTGCCTCGCTGCCCTGCCTGGGAAACACTCAGTGAATATAAGCTAGAAGTTCTATTGGAACCCAGGGGCTGCAGAATGTTGTAGGAACCTCCCCACACCCAGGATAACAGAACACTTCTTTGTGTGTCTGATGGTTTTGTGTAAACATACTCTACGCGTTTTTCAGGGCGTACAGGTGTTCCTAGGTTGTGGAAGTTCAGATAATTACCTCCAATGCCCATTGGGATGCACTCGATGCAGCTTGGCTTTCCAGCACAACCCCCAGATTTCTCTCTCAGCTCGGCCTGGGAAAACACTCAGGGAAAAGAAGCTACTGGTGCTTTTAATACTCAGGCTCTGCCTACATTTTTATAAAACTCCCCACACTAAAGATAACAGGACACTTCTTTGTGTGTGTGATGGAGTAGGAAAAAACACTCCAGGCATTTTTCTGGAGTGCAGTTGTTCCCAAGTTGGGAGATGTTGGCTAATTACCTCCACTGACCATGGTGAAGCACTCGATTTTTCTTCGCTTTCCAGGACTACTCCCAGCTTTCCCTTGCAGCCTGTCCTAGGAAAACACCCTGGGATGACAAACTAACTTTTTCTATCAGAAAACCGGAGCTGCTCTCTGTTGGAGGATCCTCCACACACTCAAGATTCCGGAACTCTGCTTTGCTTTGGGGGAGGTGGGAGACCCTCTCCACACAGATGCCTGGTGGTACATTTTTTTCCCTTTTAGGGGGAAGTCCGCTAATTACCTCCACAGTCAATTTCGGGGCACTCGCTTCTACTTGGATTTCCAGCCCTACCCCCAGTTTGCCCTCCGAGCCTGGCCTGGGAAAACACTGAGGGATAATAAGCTGTTGCTTCTATTAATACCCAGGCCCTGCAGACCATTGTAGGAACCTCCCCTGAAACATGATAACAGAACATTTCTTTGTGTGTCTGATGTAGTTGGGTAAACAAACTCCACGCATGTTTCAGTGGGTACAGGTGTTCCTAGGTTGTGGGATGTTGGATAATTAACTCCACTGCCCATGTGTAGGCACTCACTGCTGCTTGGTTTTGCAGCACATCCCCCAGATTATCCCTCTAATTACGGCCTGGGAAAACACACAGGGATAAAATGGTAGTGGTTCTATTGGAACCAAGGCTGTGCAGACCGTTGTAGGAACCTCTCCACACCCAGGATAACATTACACTTCTTTGTGTGTTTGATGGTGTTGGGTAAACAAACTCCACTAATGTTTTAGGGGGTACAGGTGTTCCTAGATTGTGAGAGGTTGGAAAATTACCCCCACTGGCCATGGGGATGCGCTCGCTGCTGCTTGGCTTTCAGCACAACCCCCAGCTTTCCCTCACAGCCTGGCCTGGGAAAACACTCGGGGATAATAAGCTAGTGGTTCTATTGGAACCCAGGCGCTGCAGACCGTTATAGGAACCTCCCCACACATAGGATAACAGAAAACTTCTTTGTGTGTCTTATGGAGCTGAGTAAAGAAACTCCACGAATGTTTCAGGGGATAGAGGTGTTCCTATGTTGTGGGAGGTCGGATAATTTACTCCACTGCCCATGGGGAGGCAGTCTCTTCTTCTCCACATTCCAGACCAACTCTCAGCTTTCCCTTGCAGTCTGGCCTAGGAAAACAACCAGGGATGACAAACTAAGTAATTCTATCAGAACCACGGGGCTGCTATCTGTTGGAGGAACCTCCACACACTCAGGATTCCGGAATACTGCTCTGCTTGGGGGATTTTTGGAGCCCCACACTACACAGAGTTCTGGAGCAAAGGTTTATCCCTGTTAGGGCGAAGATTGCTATTTACCTCCACAGTCCATCTTGGGGCACTCGCTGCTACTTGGATTTCCAGCCCAACCCCCAGCTTTCCCTCGCATCCCGGCCTGGGAAAACACTCTGGGATAATAACCTAGTAGTTCTATTTGAACCCAGACCCTGCAGACCTTTGTAGGAACCTCCCAAAACCCTGGAAAACAGAGCAATTCTGTGTGTGTCTGATGGATTTTGTTAAACAATCTCCACGCATTTTTCAGGGGGTACACGTGTATCTAGTTTGTGGTAGGTCGGATAATTAGCTACACTGCCCATGGGGAGGCACTCGCTGCTGCTTGGCTTTCCAGCCAATCCCCCATCTTTTCCTCGCAGCCCAGCCTGGAAAATCTCTCAGTGAAAAGGAGCTACTGGTGCTATTAAAACCCAGGTGCTACTGAAATTTGTTGAGTCCTCCCAAGGCTCATGATAACAGAACATTTCTTTGTGTTTGTGATGGTGTAGGGAAGCACACTCCAGGCATTTTCCTGGGGGTACAGGTTTTCCAATGGTGGGAGATGTCGGATAATTACCTCCACTTCCCATGGGGAGGCACTCTGTACTTCTGCGCTTTCCAGCCCAACTCCTAGCTTTCCCTTGCAGCCTGGGCTAGGAAAACACCTAGGGATGACAAACTAAGTAATTCTATCAGAACACATTTGCTGCTGTCTTTTGGAGGAACCTCCAGAAACTCAGGATTCCGAGTCACGTCTTTGTTTGGGGGAGGTGTGGAGCACCACTCCACACAGATGGCTGGGGCTGAGGATTTTCCCTCTTAAGGAGAAGTCCACTACTTACCTCCACAGTCCATCTCGGGGCACTCGCTGCTACTTGGCTTTCCAGCCCAACCCCCAGCTTTACCTCGCAGCCCGGCCTGGGAGGACACTCAGCGATAATAAGCTAGTGGTTGTACTGAAATTGAGGTGCTGCATACCGTTGTAGAATCCTCCCCACACCCGGGATAACAGAACTCTTCTTTGTGTGTCTGATGGAGTTGGGCAAACATTCTCCAGGCATGTTTCTGGGGGTACAGGTGTTCCCAGGGTGGGAGATGTCGGCTCATTACCTACAATGACCATGGGGAGGCACTCTCTTCTTATTCACTTTCCAGCCAATCTCCCATCTTTCCCTTGCAGCCCGGCCTAGTAATGCACCCAGGGATTACAAACTAAGTGATTCTACCAGAACCCAGAGGCTACTGTCTCTTGGAGGATCATCCACACCCTCAGGATTCTGAGTCATGGCTTTGTTTGGGAGATGTGTGGAGACCCACTCCACACAGATGGCTGGGGGCACAGGTTTTACACTGTTAGGAAGAAGTCCGCTAGTTACCTCCACAGTCCATCTCGGGTCACTCGCTCTTACTTGCCTTCCAGCCAAAAGCCAATCTTACCCTCCGAGCCCGGCCTGGGAAAACAATCAAGGAATTTAAGCTAGTGGTCCTATTGGAACCCAGGAGATGCAGAACGTTGTAGGAACCTCCCCACACCCATGATTACAGAACAATTCTTTTTGTGTCTGATGGAGTTGGGTAAACAAACTCCACATATGTTTCAGGGGGCACAGGTGTTCCTAGGCTTGGGAGGTCAGAAAATTACGTCCAATGCCCATGGGGAGGCACTCGCTGCTGTGTGGAATTACAGCCCAACCCACAGCTTTCCCTCACAGCCCGGCCTGGGCAAAAACTCAGGGAAAAGAAGATACTGGTGCTATTAGGACCCAGGCGCTGCAGACAGTTGTAGAAAACTCCCCACCCTCAGGATAACAGAACACTTCTTTGTGTGTTTGATGGAGTAGGAAAACACACTACAGGAATGTTTCTGCGGATACAGGTGTTCTGAAGGTTGGAGATGTCGGCTAATTACCTCCACTAGCCAAGGGGTGGAACTCTCTTCTTCTTCGCTTTCCAGCCCAACTCCCAGCTTTCCCTTGCAGTCCGGCCAAGGAAAACTCCCAGGGACGACCAACTAAATGATTCTATCAGAACACAGTTGCTGCTGTCTGTTGGAGGAACCTCCACACACTCAGGATTCCGGAACACGCCTTTGCTTTTGGGGAGGTGTGGACATCCACTCCACACAGATGGCGGGGGGCACAGGTTTTTCCCTGTTAGGGAGAAGTCCGCTAATTACCTCCACAGTCCATCTCGGGGCACTCGATGCTACTTGGCTTTCCAGCCAAACCCCCATCTTTCACTCTCAGCCCGGCCTTGCAAAACACTCAGTGATAATAATCCAGTATTTCTATTGGGACCCAGGTGCTGCAGACCATTGTAGGAACCTCCCCACACCCAGGATAACAGAACACTTCTTTCTGTTTCTGATGGATATGTGCAAACTCCACGCATGGTTCAGGGGGCACAGGTGTTTCTAGGCTGTGGGAGGTTGGAAAAATTACTCCAATGCCAATGGGGAGGCACTCGCAGCTGCTTGGAATTTTAGCCCATCCCCCAGCATTCCCTCGAAGCAAGGCCTGTGAGAACACTCAAGTAAAGAAGCTACTGGTGCTATTTGAACCCAGGCACTGCTGAAAATTTTAGAAACTTCCCCACACTCAGGATAAGGGAACACTTCTTTGTGTGTTAGATGGAGAAGGAAAACACACTCCAGGCATGTTTCTGGGGATACAGGTTTTCCCAGGGTGGGAGATGTTGGATAATTACCTCCACTCCCCATGGGGAGGCACTCTCTTCTTCTTCATATTCCAGCCCAACTCCCAGCTTTCACTTGCAGCTTGCTTAGGAAAACACCCAGTGATGACAAACTTAGTGATTTTATCAGAACCCAGGTATTGCTGTCTGTTGGAGGAACCTCCACACACTCAGGATTCAGAATACGGCACTGCTTGGGGGATTTGTGGAGCCCCACTCCACACAGATGGCTATGGCAAAGGTTTTTCCTTGTTAGAAATAAGTTCTCTGTTTATCTCCACAGTCCATCTCGGGTCAGGCGCTGCTACTTGGATTTCCAGCCCAACCCCCAGCATTCCCTCGCAGCACGTCCTGGGAAAACACTCTGGGAAATTAAGCTAGAATTTCTATTGGAATCAAGGCGCTGCAGAACGTTGTAGGAATCTCCCCACGCTCAGGATAACAGAACAAATCTTTGTGTGTGTGATGGACTAGGAAAATACACTCCAGGCATGGTTCTGGGGGTACAGGTGTTCCCAGAGTGGGAGATGTCGGCTAATTACCTCCAATGCCCATGGGGTGGCACCCTCTTCTTCTAGTCTTTGCAGCCCAACTCCCATCATTCCCTTGTTGCCGGCCTAGGAAAACACCCAGGGATGCCAAACTAATTGATTCTATCAGAACCCCGGAGCTGCTGTCTGTTGGAGGAACCTCCACATGCTCAGAATTCCGGAACACGGCTTTGCTTCAGGGGAAGTGTGGAGCTCCAATGAACACAGATGGCTGGGGGCACATATTTTTCCCTTTAAGGGAGAAGTCTGCTAATTACCTCCAAAATCCATCTCAGGGCACTCGTGGCTACTTAGCATTCCAGCCCATCCCCCTGCTTTCCCTTGCAGCTCGGCCTGGGAAAACACTCAGTGATAATAAGCTAGTGGTTCTATTGGGACCTAGGCACTGTAGAAGGTTGTAGGAACCTACCCTCGTTAAAATAAGAGAACACTTCTTTGTGTGTCTGATGGAGTTGTGTAAACAAACTCCACGCATGTTTCAAGTGTTACTTGTGTTCCTAGTTGTGGGAGGTCGGATAATTACCTCCTATGCCCATGGGAAGGCACTCACTTCTGCATGGAATTCCAGCCCAAGCCCCAGCTTTTCCTAGCAGCCTGGTTTGGGAAATAACTCGGGGAAAGGCAGCTACTGGTACTATTAGAACCCAGGTGCTGCTGACAATTGTAGAATCCTACCCACACTCCGGATAACAGAACACTTATTTGTGTGTTTGATGCAGCAAGAAAACACACTCCAGGCATGTTTCTGGGGATACAGGTGTTCCCAGGGTTGGAGATGGCGCCTAATTACCTCCACTGGCCAAGGGGTGGAACTCTCTTCTTCTTCGCTTTCCAGCCCAACCCCCAGCATTCCCTCGCAGCCCGGCCTGGGAAAACACTCAGGGATAATATGCTTTTGGTTGTATTGGAACCCAGTAGCTACCTACACTTGTAGGAACCTTCCACACCTAGGATAACAGAAGAAATATTTTTTGTGTCTGATGGAGATGTGTAAACAAACTCCAAGCATGTTTCATGGGTTTCAGATTTTCCTAGGTTTTGGGCGTTTGGATAGTTAACTCCACTGCCCATGTGGAGGCACTTGCAGCTGCTTGGCATTCCAGCCCATCCCCTAGGTTTCACTCACAGCACGGCCTGGGAAAACACTCAGGAAAAAAAAGCTACAGTTTGTATTAGAACCCATGAAGTGATGACAGTTGTAGAACCCTCCCCATGCTCAGGATAACACAACAATTCTTTGTGCGTTTGATGATGTAGGAAAACACACTCCAGGCATTTTTCGGGGAGTACATGTGTTCCCTGGGTGGGAGATGTCGGCAAATTACCTCCATTGCCCATTTTGATGCACTCTCTTCTTCTTCGCTTTCCATCCCAGCTCCCAGCTTTCCCTTGCAGCCCGGCCTATGAATGCACCCAGAGATTACATACTATGTGATGCTATCAGAACCCAGTCACTGCTGTCTCTTGGAGGAACCTCCACACAATCAGCATTCTGAAAAACTGCTATTCTTGGGGTCAGGTGTGGGGCATACTCCACACAGATTGCTAGGGGCACAGGATATACAATGTTAGGGAGAAGTCCTCTAAATACGTCCTCAGTACATCTCGTGGCACTTGCTGCTACATGGCATTCCAGCCCAAACCCCAGAATTGCCTCTCAGCCCAGCCTGGGAAAACACTCAGGGAAAAGAAGTTAGTTGTTCTATTAGAACCCAGGCACTGCTGATAGTTGAAGAAACCTCCCAAAACTCAGGATAACAGAACACATCTTTGTGTGTGTGATGGTGTAGGAAAACACAATCCAGGAATTTTTCTGTGGGTACAGGTGTTCCCAGGTTGGGAGATGTCGGTTAATTAAATCCAATGCCCATGGGTAGGCACTCTGTTCTTCTTCGCTTTCCAGCCAAACTGCAAGCTTTCCCTTGCATCCCGGCCTTGGAATATACCCAGGGATGACAATCTAATTGATTCTATCAGAACTCGGATACTGCTGTCTGATTTAGGAACTTCCAAACACTCAGGATTCTGGATTACAGCTATACTTGGGGGGAGGTGTGGAGACCCACTCCACAGAGATGGCTGGGGGCACAGGTTTTTCCCTGTTAGGGAGAAATCCGCTAATTAACTCCACAGTCCATCTCAGGTCACTCGCTGCTACATGGCTTTCCAGCGCAAGTGCAGCATTCCCTCGCAGCCCGGCCTGGGAAAACAATCAGGGATAATAAGCCAGTGGTTCTATTGGAAACCAGGTGCTGCAGACCATGGTAGGAATCTCCCCACACGCAGTATAAGAGACCTCTTCTTTGTGTGTCTCATGCAGTTGGGTAAACAAACGAATGTTTCAGGGATTTAAGGTGTTCCTAGGTAGTGGGAGTTTGGATAATTACCTCCACTGCCCATGGGGAGGCACTCGCTGCTGCTTGGCTTTCAAGCCCAATCCCCAGATTTCCCTCGCAGACCCACCTGGGAAAACACTCAGGGAAAAGAAGCAACTGGTACTATTTGTACCCAGGCACTGCTGAAACTTGTAGAAACCTCCCAACACTCAGGATAACAGAACACATCTTTATGTGTTTGATGGAGTAGGAAAACACACTACAGGCATGTCTCTGGGGTACAGCTGTTCCCAGGTTTGGAGATGTCGGGTAATTACCTCCACTGCCCATGGTGAGGCACTCTAATTCTTCTCTTTCCAGACCAACTCCCTGCTTTCCCTTGCAGCCCGGCCTAAGGAAACACCTAGGGATGACAATATTATTGATTGTATCAGAACCCCGGGATTGCTTTGTTTTGGAGGAAACCCACACACTCAATGTTCTGGAACATGGCTTTGCTTGGTGGGAGTTTTTGGGCCCCACACCACACAGATGCCTGGGGGCACAGGTTTTCCCTGTTTGGGAGAATTCCGCTAATTACCTCTACAGTGAATCTCTGGGCACTCGTTGCTAATTGGCTTTCCAGCCCTACTCCCAGATTTCCCTTGCTGCTCGGCCTATGGGAACACCCAGGGATGACAAACTGTGTTATTCTATAAGAATCACAACGCATCTCACTGTTGGAAATACCTCCAGAAACTCAGGATTCCGGAACATGACATTTATGTTGGGATGTTGGAACACCACTCCACACAGATGGCTGAGGGCACAGGTTTTCCCTGTTAGGGAGAAGTCCGCTAATTACCTACACAGTCCATCTCAGGGGCACTCGCTTCTACTTGGCATTCCAGTCCAACCCCCAGGTTTGCCTCGCTGCCCTGCCTGGGAAACACTCAGTGAATATAAGCTAGAAGTTCTATTGGAACCCAGGGGCTGCAGAATGTTGTAGGAACCTCCCCACACCCAGGATAACAGAACACTTCTTTGTGTGTCTGATGGTTTTGTGTAAACATACTCTACGCGTTTTTCAGGGCGTACAGGTGTTCCTAGGTTGTGGAAGTTCAGATAATTACCTCCAATGCCCATTGGGATGCACTCGATGCAGCTTGGCTTTCCAGCACAACCCCCAGATTTCTCTCTCAGCTCGGCCTGGGAAAACACTCAGGGAAAAGAAGCTACTGGTGCTTTTAATACTCAGGCTCTGCCTACATTTTTATAAAACTCCCCACACTAAAGATAACAGGACACTTCTTTGTGTGTGTGATGGAGTAGGAAAAAACACTCCAGGCATTTTTCTGGAGTGCAGTTGTTCCCAAGTTGGGAGATGTTGGCTAATTACCTCCACTGACCATGGTGAAGCACTCGATTTTTCTTCGCTTTCCAGGACTACTCCCAGCTTTCCCTTGCAGCCTGTCCTAGGAAAACACCCTGGGATGACAAACTAACTTTTTCTATCAGAAAACCGGAGCTGCTCTCTGTTGGAGGATCCTCCACACACTCAAGATTCCGGAACTCTGCTTTGCTTTGGGGGAGGTGGGAGACCCTCTCCACACAGATGCCTGGTGGTACATTTTTTTCCCTTTTAGGGGGAAGTCCGCTAATTACCTCCACAGTCAATTTCGGGGCACTCGCTTCTACTTGGATTTCCAGCCCTACCCCCAGTTTGCCCTCTGAGCCTGGCCTGGGAAAACACTGAGGGATAATAAGCTGTTGCTTCTATTAATACCCAGGCCCTGCAGACCATTGTAGGAACCTCCCCTGAAACATGATAACAGAACATTTCTTTGTGTGTCTGATGTATTTGGGTAAACAAACTCCACGCATGTTTCAGTGGGTACAGGTGTTCCTAGGTTGTGGGATGTTGGATAATTAACTCCACTGCCCATGTGTAGGCACTCACTGCTGCTTGGTTTTGCAGCACATCCCCCAGATTATCCCTCTAATTACGGCCTGGGAAAACACACAGGGATAAAATGGTAGTGGTTCTATTGGAACCAAGGCTGTGCAGACCGTTGTAGGAACCTCTCCACACCCAGGATAACATTACACTTCTTTGTGTGTTTGATGGTGTTGGGTAAACAAACTCCACTAATGTTTTAGGGGGTACAGGTGTTCCTAGATTGTGAGAGGTTGGAAAATTACCCCCACTGGCCATGGGGATGCGCTCGCTGCTGCTTGGCTTTCAGCACAACCCCCAGCTTTCCCTCACAGCCTGGCCTGGGAAAACACTCGGGGATAATAAGCTAGTGGTTCTATTGGAACCCAGGCGCTGCAGACCGTTATAGGAACCTCCCCACACATAGGATAACAGAAAACTTCTTTGTGTGTCTTATGGAGCTGAGTAAAGAAACTCCACGAATGTTTCAGGGGATAGAGGTGTTCCTATGTTGTGGGAGGTCGGATAATTTACTCCACTGCCCATGGGGAGGCAGTCTCTTCTTCTCCACATTCCAGACCAACTCTCAGCTTTCCCTTGCAGTCTGGCCTAGGAAAACAACCAGGGATGACAAACTAAGTAATTCTATCAGAACCACGGGGCTGCTATCTGTTGGAGGAACCTCCACACACTCAGGATTCCGGAATACTGCTCTGCTTGGGGGATTTTTGGAGCCCCACACTACACAGAGTTCTGGAGCAAAGGTTTATCCCTGTTAGGGCGAAGATTGCTATTTACCTCCACAGTCCATCTTGGGGCACTCGCTGCTACTTGGATTTCCAGCCCAACCCCCAGCTTTCCCTCGCATCCCGGCCTGGGAAAACACTCTGGGATAATAACCTAGTAGTTCTATTTGAACCCAGACCCTGCAGACCTTTGTAGGAACCTCCCAAAACCCTGGAAAACAGAGCAATTCTGTGTGTGTCTGATGGATTTTGTTAAACAATCTCCACGCATTTTTCAGGGGGTACACGTGTATCTAGTTTGTGGTAGGTCGGATAATTAGCTACACTGCCCATGGGGAGGCACTCGCTGCTGCTTGGCTTTCCAGCCAATCCCCCATCTTTTCCTCGCAGCCCAGCCTGGAAAATCTCTCAGTGAAAAGGAGCTACTGGTGCTATTAAAACCCAGGTGCTACTGAAATTTGTTGAGTCCTCCCAAGGCTCATGATAACAGAACATTTCTTTGTGTTTGTGATGGTGTAGGGAAGCACACTCCAGGCATTTTCCTGGGGGTACAGGTTTTCCAATGGTGGGAGATGTCGGATAATTACCTCCACTTCCCATGGGGAGGCACTCTGTACTTCTGCGCTTTCCAGCCCAACTCCTAGCTTTCCCTTGCAGCCTGGGCTAGGAAAACACCTAGGGATGACAAACTAAGTAATTCTATCAGAACACATTTGCTGCTGTCTTTTGGAGGAACCTCCAGAAACTCAGGATTCCGAGTCACGTCTTTGTTTGGGGGAGGTGTGGAGCACCACTCCACACAGATGGCTGGGGCTGAGGATTTTCCCTCTTAAGGAGAAGTCCACTACTTACCTCCACAGTCCATCTCGGGGCACTCGCTGCTACTTGGCTTTCCAGCCCAACCCCCAGCTTTACCTCGCAGCCCGGCCTGGGAGGACACTCAGCGATAATAAGCTAGTGGTTGTACTGAAATTGAGGTGCTGCATACCGTTGTAGAATCCTCCCCACACCCGGGATAACAGAACTCTTCTTTGTGTGTCTGATGGAGTTGGGTAAACATTCTCCAGGCATGTTTCTGGGGGTACAGGTGTTCCCAGGGTGGGAGATGTCGGCTCATTACCTACAATGACCATGGGGAGGCACTCTCTTCTTATTCACTTTCCAGCCAATCTCCCATCTTTCCCTTGCAGCCCGGCCTAGTAATGCACCCAGGGATTACAAACTAAGTGATTCTACCAGAACCCAGAGGCTACTGTCTCTTGGAGGATCATCCACACCCTCAGGATTCTGAGTCATGGCTTTGTTTGGGAGATGTGTGGAGACCCACTCCACACAGATGGCTGGGGGCACAGGTTTTACACTGTTAGGAAGAAGTCCGCTAGTTACCTCCACAGTCCATCTCGGGTCACTCGCTCTTACTTGCCTTCCAGCCAAAAGCCAATCTTACCCTCCGAGCCCGGCCTGGGAAAACAATCAAGGAATTTAAGCTAGTGGTCCTATTGGAACCCAGGAGATGCAGAACGTTGTAGGAACCTCCCCACACCCATGATTACAGAACAATTCTTTTTGTGTCTGATGGAGTTGGGTAAACAAACTCCACATATGTTTCAGGGGGCACAGGTGTTCCTAGGCTTGGGAGGTCAGAAAATTACGTCCAATGCCCATGGGGAGGCACTCGCTGCTGTGTGGAATTACAGCCCAACCCACAGCTTTCCCTCACAGCCCGGCCTGGGCAAAAACTCAGGGAAAAGAAGATACTGGTGCTATAAACACCCAGGCGCTGCAGACAGTTGTAGAAAACTCCCCACCCTCAGGATAACAGAACACTTCTTTGTGTGTTTGATGGAGTAGGAAAACACACTACAGGAATGTTTCTGCGGATACAGGTGTTCTGAAGGTTGGAGATGTCGGCTAATTACCTCCACTAGCCAAGGGGTGGAACTCTCTTCTTCTTCGCTTTCCAGCCCAACTCCCAGCTTTCCCTTGCAGTCCGGCCAAGGAAAACTCCCAGGGACGACCAACTAAATGATTCTATCAGAACACAGTTGCTGCTGTCTGTTGGAGGAACCTCCACACACTCAGGATTCCGGAACACGCCTTTGCTTTTGGGGAGGTGTGGACATCCACTCCACACAGATGGCGGGGGGCACAGGTTTTTCCCTGTTAGGGAGAAGTCCGCTAATTACCTCCACAGTCCATCTCGGGGCACTCGATGCTACTTGGCTTTCCAGCCAAACCCCCATCTTTCACTCTCAGCCCGGCCTTGCAAAACACTCAGTGATAATAATCCAGTATTTCTATTGGGACCCAGGTGCTGCAGACCATTGTAGGAACCTCCCCACACCCAGGATAACAGAACACTTCTTTCTGTTTCTGATGGATATGTGCAAACTCCACGCATGGTTCAGGGGGCACAGGTGTTTCTAGGCTGTGGGAGGTTGGAAAAATTACTCCAATGCCAATGGGGAGGCACTCGCAGCTGCTTGGAATTTTAGCCCATCCCCCAGCATTCCCTCGAAGCAAGGCCTGTGAGAACACTCAAGTAAAGAAGCTACTGGTGCTATTTGAACCCAGGCACTGCTGAAAATTTTAGAAACTTCCCCACACTCAGGATAAGGGAACACTTCTTTGTGTGTTAGATGGAGAAGGAAAACACACTCCAGGCATGTTTCTGGGGATACAGGTTTTCCCAGGGTGGGAGATGTTGGATAATTACCTCCACTCCCCATGGGGAGGCACTCTCTTCTTCTTCATATTCCAGCCCAACTCCCAGCTTTCACTTGCAGCTTGCTTAGGAAAACACCCAGTGATGACAAACTAAGTGATTTTATCAGAACCCAGGTATTGCTGTCTGTTGGAGGAACCTCCACACACTCAGGATTCAGAATACGGCACTGCTTGGGGGATTTGTGGAGCCCCACTCCACACAGATGGCTATGGCAAAGGTTTTTCCTTGTTAGAAATAAGTTCTCTGTTTATCTCCACAGTCCATCTCGGGTCAGGCGCTGCTACTTGGATTTCCAGCCCAACCCCCAGCATTCCCTCGCAGCACGTCCTGGGAAAACACTCTGGGAAATTAAGCTAGAATTTCTATTGGAATCAAGGCGCTGCAGAACGTTGTAGGAATCTCCCCACGCTCAGGATAACAGAACAAATCTTTGTGTGTGTGATGGACTAGGAAAATACACTCCAGGCATGGTTCTGGGGGTACAGGTGTTCCCAGAGTGGGAGATGTCGGCTAATTACCTCCAATGCCCATGGGGTGGCACCCTCTTCTTCTAGTCTTTGCAGCCCAACTCCCATCATTCCCTTGTTGCCGGCCTAGGAAAACACCCAGGGATGCCAAACTAATTGATTCTATCAGAACCCCGGAGCTGCTGTCTGTTGGAGGAACCTCCACATGCTCAGAATTCCGGAACACGGCTTTGCTTCAGGGGAAGTGTGGAGCTCCAATGAACACAGATGGCTGGGGGCACATATTTTTCCCTTTAAGGGAGAAGTCTGCTAATTACCTCCAAAATCCATCTCAGGGCACTCGTGGCTACTTAGCATTCCAGCCCATCCCCCTGCTTTCCCTTGCAGCTCGGCCTGGGAAAACACTCAGTGATAATAAGCTAGTGGTTCTATTGGGACCTAGGCACTGTAGAAGGTTGTAGGAACCTACCCTCATTAAAATAAGAGAACACTTCTTTGTGTGTCTGATGGAGTTGTGTAAACAAACTCCACGCATGTTTCAAGTGTTACTTGTGTTCCTAGTTGTGGGAGGTCGGATAATTACCTCCTATGCCCATGGGAAGGCACTCACTTCTGCATGGAATTCCAGCCCAAGCCCCAGCTTTTCCTAGCAGCCTGGTTTGGGAAATAACTCGGGGAAAGGCAGCTACTGGTACTATTAGAACCCAGGTGCTGCTGACAATTGTAGAATCCTACCCACACTCCGGATAACAGAACACTTATTTGTGTGTTTGATGCAGCAAGAAAACACACTCCAGGCATGTTTCTGGGGATACAGGTGTTCCCAGGGTTGGAGATGGCGCCTAATTACCTCCACTGGCCAAGGGGTGGAACTCTCTTCTTCTTCGCTTTCCAGCCCAACTCCCAGCTTTCCCTCGCAGCCCGGGTTGGGAAAACACTCAGGGATAATATGCTTTTGGTTGTATTGGAACCCAGTAGCTACCTACACTTGTAGGAAATTTTCCACACCTAGGATAACAGAAGAAATATTTGTGTGTCTGATGGAGATGTGTAAACAAACTCCAAGCATGTTTCATACTGTTCAGGTTTTTGTAGGATGAGGGAGTTTGGATAATTACCTCCAATGCCCATGGGGAGGCAATCGCTGCTGCTTGGCATTCCAGCTCATCCCCCAGCTTTACCTCACAGCCCAGCATGGGAAAACACTCAGGGAAAAGAAGCTACAGTTGGTATTAGAATCCAGGCACTGATAAGAGTTGTAGAAACCTCCCCATGCTCAGGATAACACAACAATTCTTTGTGCGTTTGATGGTGTAGGAAAACACACTCCAGGCATTTTTCGGGGAGTACATGTGTTCCCAGGGTGGGAGATGTAGGCAAATTACCTCCATTGCCCATGGGGATGCATTCTTTTCTTCTTCACTATCTATCCAAGCTCCCAGCTTTCCCTTGCAGCCTGGTCTAGGAATGCACCCAGTGATTACAAACTATGTGATCCTATCAGAACACCGTCATTGCTGTCTCTTGGAGGAACCTCCACACAATTAGGATTCGGAAACATGGCTATGCTTGGGGGCAGGTGTGGAGCCATACTCCACACAGATTGCTGGGGGCACAGGATATACCCTGTTAGGGAGAAGTCCGCTAATTACCTCCACAGTCCATCTCGGGTCACTCGCTGCTACATGGCTTTCCAGCGGAAGCGCAGCATTCCCTCGCAGCCCGGCCTGGGAAAGCAATCAGGGATAAGAAGCCACTGGTTCTATTGGAACCCAGGTGCTGCAGACCATTGTAGGAAACTTCCCACACCCAGGATAAGAGAACACTTCTTTGTGTGTCTCATGCAGTTGGGTAAACAGACTCCACACATGTTTCAGGGGGTTAAGGTGTTCCTAGGTAGTGGGAGTTCGGATAATTACCTCCACTGCCCATGAGGAGGCACTCTCTGCTGCTTGGCTTACCAGCCCAAACTCCAGCTTCCCCTCGCAGCCCCACCTGGGAAAACACTCAGGGGAAACAAGCAACCGGTGTTATTAGAACCCAGGCGCTGTTGAAAGACGTAGAAACCTCCCCAAACTCAGGATAACAGAACACATCTTTCTGTGTGTGATGGAGTAGGAAAACACACTCCAGGCATGTTTCTTGGTTACAGCTCTTGGCAGGTTTGGAGATGCCGGGTAACTACCTCCACTGCCCACGGTGAGGCACTCTCTACTTCTTTGCTTTGCAGACCAACTCCCAGCTTTCCCTTGCAGCCCTGCCTTGGAAAACACCCATGGATGACAAACTAAATAATTCTATCAGAACCACGGGGCTGCTATTTATTGGAGGAACCTCCACACACTCAGGATTCTGGAATACTGCTCTGCTTGGGGGATTTTTGAAGCCCCACACTACACAGAGGTCTGGAGCAAAGGTTTATCCCTGCTAGGGAGAAGTTTGCTATTTACATCCAAATTCTATTTAGGGGCAGTCGCTGCTACTTGGTTTTCCATCACAAACCCTACATATCCCTCGCAACACTGCCTGGGAAATCACTCAGGGATAATAGCCAAGTATTACTATTGGAACCCAGACACTGCAGACCGTTATAGGATCCTCCCCACACCCAGGAAAACAGTACAAATCTTGGTGTGTTTGATGGATCTGGGAAAACAAACTCCAAGCATGTTTCAGGGGGCACAGTTTTTCCAACGCTTTGGGACTTCAGAAAATTACCTCAAATTCTCATGGGGTGTATCTCGCTGCTGCTATGAATTACAGACCAACCCACAGCATTACCTCATTGCCAGACCTGTGAAAACTCTCACGGAAATGTAAATACTGTTTCTATTAGAACTGAGGGGCTGCTGACAGTTGTAGAAACCTCCCCACACACAGGATAGCAGAACACATCTTTGTGTGTGTGATGGTGTAGGAAAATACACTCCAGGCATGTTTCTGGGGGTACAGCTGTTCCCAGGTTTGGAGATGTCGCCTAATTACCTCCACTGCCAATGGGGATGCACTCTCTACTTCTTCGCTTTCCAGACCAACTCCCAGCATTCCCTGGAAGCCCGGCATAAGAAAACACCTAGGGATGACAATATTAGTGATCCTATCAGAAACCTGGCGCTGCTGTCTGTTGGAGGAATCTACACACAGACAGGATTCTCAAACACGGCTTTGCTTGGAGGAGTTGTGAAGCCCCATTCCACACACAAGTCTGGGGCACAAGTTTTTCCCTGTTAAGGAGAAGTCCACTAATTACCTCTACAGTCCATCTCGAGGCACTTGCTGCTACTTGGATTTACAGCCCATCCCCCAGGTTTCCCTTGCAGCCCGGCCTTGGGAAACACACAGGGAAAAGAAGCTACTGGTGCTATTAGAACCCATGTGCTGCTGACAATTGTGGAAACCTTCGAACACTCAGGATAACAGAACACATCTTCCTGTGTGTGATGGAGTAGGAAAACACACTCCAGGCATTTTTCTGGGGATCCAGGTTTTCCCAGGTTGGGAGATGTCGGCTAGATTCCTTCAATGCCCATGGGGAGGCACTGTATTCTTCTTCGTTTTCAAGCCCAAATCCCAGCTTTACCTTGCAGCATGAACTACTGAAACACCCAGGGATGACTAATAAGTGATTCTGTCAGAACCCCGTTGTTGCTGTCTGTTTGAGGAACCACACACACTCAAAATTCTGGAACATGGGTTTGCTTGGGGGGAGTTGTGGGGCCCCAAACCACACAGATGCCTGGGGGCACAGGTTTTCCCTGTTTGGGAGAAGTCCACTAATAACATCTACAGTCAATCTCTGGGCACTCGTTGCTATTTGGCTTTCCAGACGAACCCCCGGCTTTCCCACAAAGCCCGCCCTGGATAACACTGAGATAATAAGCTAGTGGTTCTATTGGAACCCAGGCACTGCAGACCGTTGTAGGATCCTCCGCACACCTAGGATAACAGCACACTTATTTTGTGTCTGATTGAGATGCTAAAAATGCACGCATGATTCATAGGGTACAGGTGTTCCTAGGTTGTGGGAGTTCAGATAATTCCCACTACTGCCCATGGGGATTTACTCGCTCCTGCTTGGCTTTCCAGCCCATCCCCCAATTTCCCTTGCATCCCAGCCTGAGTAAACACTCAGGAAATGTAGCTAAATATTCTATTAGAACCCAGGCGCTGCTGACAGTTGTAGAAACATCCCCATAAACAGGGTAACAGGACACTTATTAGTGTGTCTGAAGGAGATATATAAAAAATCTCCACAAATATTTCAAGCGGTACAAGTATTCCTATGCTGTGATAGGTCGGATAATTTACTCCAAATCCCATGGGGAGGCACTCTTCTTCTTCGCATTCCAGCACAACTCCCAGTTTTCCCTTTCAGCCGGGGTTAGAAAAAAACCAGGGATGTCAAACTAAGTAATACTGTCAGGACCACGGTGCTGCTATCTGATGGAGGAATTTCCAAACACTCAGGATTCTGGAATACTGGTCGGCTTGGGGGATTTTTGGAGCCCCAAAATACACAGATGGCTTGAGCAAAGGTTTATCCCTGTGAGGAGAAGTTTGCTATTTACCTACAGAGTCCATCTCGGGGCAGTCGCTGCTACTTTGATTTCCAGCCCAAACCCCAGCATTCCCTCGCATCCCAGCCTGGGAAACCACTCAGGGATAATTCCCAAGTAGTACAATTGGAACCCAGACTCCTCAGACAGTTGTAGGAACATCCCCACACCCAGGAAAATAGTACACTACTTTGTGTGTCTCATGGAATTGGGTAAACAAACTCCACGAATGTTTCAGGGGGCACAGGTGTTGCAAGGTTTTGGGACGTCGGAATACTAACTTAAATTCTCAAGGGGAGTAAATCGCTGCTGCTACGAATTACAGACCAACCCACAGTTTACCTCGCATCCAGGCTTGTGAAAAATCTCACGGAAAAGAAAATACTGGTGCTATTAGAACCCAGGCACTGCTGACGGTTGTAGAAACCTCCCCAAACTCAGGATAGCAGAACACGTCTTTGTGTGGGTGATGGTGTAGGAAAATACACTCCAGGCATGTTTCTCGGAGTACAGCTGTTCCCAGGTTTGGAGATGTCGCCTAATTACCTCCACTGCCAATGCGGATGCACTCTCTACTTCTTCACTTTCCAGACCACCTCCCAGCATTCCTCTGCAGCCCGGAATAAGAAAACACATAGGGATGACAATACTATTGATTATATAAAAACTACTGCATTGCTGTGTGTTGGAGGTACCATACACACTCAAAATTCAGTAACAAGGCTTTGCTTCGGGGTTCTTGTGGGGCCCCAAACTACACAGATGCCTGGGGGCACAGGTTTTCCCTGTTTGGGAGAAGGCCGCTAATTACCTCTACATTCAAACTCTGGGCACACATTGCTTTTTGGCTTACCATTCGAACCCCCAGCTTTCCCACTGCAGCCCGCCCTGGAAAACACTCAGAGATAATAAGCTAGTGGTTCTAATGGAATGCAGGCACTGCAGACCATTGTAGGAACTTCCGCACACGCAGTATAACAGAACACACTATTTGTGTCTGATAGAGATGTTAAAATCTCCACGCATGTTTCAGGTCGTACAGGTATTCCTAGGTTGTGGGAGGTCAGATAATTCCCACTACTGCCCATGCGGATGTACTCGCTCTTGCTTGGATTTCCAGGCCATCCCCCAGTTTCCCTTGCAACCCAGCCTGAGGAAACACTCAGGAAATGAAGCCAAATTTTCTACTACAACCCAGGCGCTGCTGACTGTTGTAGAAACCTCCCCACACTAAGGAAAACAGAACACTTCTTTGTGTGTGTGATGGAGTAGGAAAACACTCTAAAGGCATGTTTCTGGGGTGCAGGTGTTACCAGGTTCGGAGACGTTGGCTCATTATCTCCACAGGCCATGTGGAGGAACTCTGCATTTCTTCTTTTTCCAGAACTACTCCCAGCTATCCCTTGCATCTCGGGTTAGGAAAACACCCAGGGATGACTGACTAAGTCATTCTATCAGAACCAGTGCACTGCTATCTGTTGGAGGAACCTCCACACACTCAGGATTCCGGAACACGGCTTTGATTGTGGGGAGATGTGAAGCCCCAACTCACACTCATTGCTGGGAGCACATGATTTTCCCTGTTAGGGAGAAGTCCGCTAATTACCTCCATAGTCCATCTCGGGGCACTCGCTGCTACTTGGATTTCCAGCCAAACCCCCAGGTTTCCCTCACAGCCCGGTCTGGGAAAGCACTCAAGGATACTATGCTATTGGGTGTATTGGAACTGAGTCGCTACCTATCATTGTAGGAACTTTCCCACAACTAGGATAACAGAAGGAATCATTGAGTGTCTGATGGTGATGGGTAAACAAACTCCACGTATATTTCATGGGGTTCAGGATTTTCTAGCTTGTGGGCGTTTGGATAGTTAACTCCATTGCCCATGGCGAGGCACTCGCTGCTTCTTGGCATTCCAGCCCATCCCCCAGGTTTCCCTCACAGCATGGCCTGCGAAAACACTCAGGGAAAAGAAGCTACAGGTGGTATTAGAACCCAGGAAGTTAATGACAGTGTAGAAACCTCCCCACGCTGAGGATAACACAACAATCTTTTATGTGTTTGATGATGTAGGAAAACACACTCCAGGTATTTTTCTGGGAGTTCATGTGTTCCCAGGGTGGGAGAGCCGGCTAATTACCTCCAATGCCGTTGGGGAGGCTCTCTGTTCTTCTTCGCTTTCCAGCCAAACTGCAAGCTTTCTCTTCCATCCCGGTCTTGGAATACACCGAGGGATGACAATCTAATTGATTCTATCAGAAATCGGATGATGCTGTCTGATTTAGGAACTTGCACACACTCAGGATTCTGGATCACGGCTATGCTTGGTGGGAGGTTTGGAGACCCATTCCACAGAGGTGGCTTGGGCACAGGTTTTTCCCTGTTTAGGGAGAAATCCGCTAATTACCTCCACAGTCCATCTCAGGTCACTCGCTGCTACATGGCATTCCAGCGCAAGTGCAGCACTCCCTTGCTGCCCAACCTGGGAAAACAAATACGGATAATAAGCCAGAGATTCTATTGGAACCCAGATGCGGCAGACAATTGTAGGAAACTCCCAACACACAGATAAGAGAACACTTCTTTGTGTGTCTCATGCATTTTTGTAAACAAACTCCACGCATGATTAATGGGGTTAAGGTGTTCCTAGGTTGTGGGAGTTCGGATAATAACCTCCACTGCCCATGGGGAGGCACTCACTGCTGCTTGGCTTTCCAGCGCAAACCCCAGCTTCCCTCGCAGTCCCACTTGGTGAAACACTCAGGGAAATCAAGCAAATGGTGCTATTTTATACCCAGGCGGTGCTGAAATTTGTAGAAACCTCCCAACACTCAGGATAACAGAACACATCTTTATGTGTGTGATGGAGAATGAAAACACACTCCAGGCATGTTTCTGGGGTACAGCTGTTCCCAGGTTTGAAGATGTCGACTAATTACTTCCAATTCCCATTGTCAAGCACAATCTACTTCTACGCTTTGAAGACAAACTACCAGCTTTCCCTTGCACCCTGGCCTAAGAAAACACCTATTGATGACAATATTAGTGATTGTATCAGAAACCAGGCGCTACTGTCTGTTGGAGGAATCTACACACACACAGGATTCCCAAACACGGCTTTGCTTGGGGGAGTTGTGAAGCCCCACTCCACACACAAGCCTGGTGCACAAGTTTTTCTCTGTTAAGGAGAAGTCCGCTAATTACCTCTACAGTCCATCTCTGGGCACTCGCTGCTACTTGGATTTCCAGCCCAAACCCCAGCATTCCCTCGCATCCCGGCCGGGGAAAACACTCTGGGATAATAACCAAGTTGTACTATTTTAACCCAGACGCCTCCATCCTTTGTAGGAACCTCCGCACATCCAAGAAAACAGTACAATTCTTTGTGTTTCTGATGGAATTGGGTAAACAATCTCCAAGCATGTTCCATGGGGCACAGGTGTTCCAAGGATTTGGGACTTCGGAAAATTAACTCTAATTCTCATGGGGAGTAACTCGCTGCTGCTATGAATTACAGCCCAACCCACAGCTTTACCTCGCAGCCAGGCTTGTGAAAACTCTGACTGGAAAAGAAAATACTGGTGCTATTAAGACCCAGGCGCTGCTGAGAGATGTAGAACCCTCCCCACACTCAGGATAGCAGAACTCATCTTTGTGTGTGTGATGGTGTAGGAAAATACACTCCAGGCATGTTTCTCGGGGTACAGCTGTTCCCAGGTTTGGAGATGTCGCCTAATTACCTCCACTGCCAATGGGGAGGCACTCTCTACTACTTCACTTTCCAGACCAACTCGCAGCATTCCCTTGCAGCCCGGCCTAAGAAAGCCCCTAGGGATGACAATACTATTGATTCTATCAGAACCCCGGGGTTGCTGTGTTTTGGAGGTACCCTACACACTCAAAATTCAGGAACAAAGCTTTGCTTTGGGTGTGTTGTGGGGCCCCAAACCACACAGATGCCTGGGTGCACAGGATTCCCTGTTTGGGAAAGGTCCACTAATTACCTCTAAAATAAATCTCTGGGCACTCGTTCCTACTTGGCTTACCAGCCGAACCCCCAGCTTTTCCTCGCAGCCCGCCCTGGAAAACACACAGTGTTAATAAGCTAGTGGTTCTATTGGAACCAAGGCACTGCAGACCTTTTTAGGAACCTCTGCACACGCAGGATAACAGAACACACTTTTTGTGTCTGATAGAGATGGTAAAAACTCCACGCCTGTTTCAGGTGGTACAGGTGTTCCTAGGTTGTGGGAGGTCAGATAATTCCCACTACTGCCCATGCGGATGTACTCGCTCCTACTTGGATTTCCAGGCCATCCCCCAGTTTCCCTTGCATCCCAGCCTGAGAAAACACTCAGGAAATGAAGCTAAAGTTTCTATTAGTACCCAGGCACTGCTGAATTTTGTTGAAACCTCCCCATACACAGGGTAACAGAACACTTCTTTGTGTGTGTGATGGAGTAGGAAAACTCACTCCATGAATGTTACTGGGGTGCAGGTTTTACCAGGTTGGGAGACGTTGGCTAATTATCTCCACAGCCCATGGGGAGGCACTCTGTTTTTCTTCGTTTTCCAGCCTTACTTCCAGCTTTCCCTTGCAGCCCGGGTTAGGAAAATCCCCAGTGATGACAAACTAAGTGATTGTATCAGAACAAGGGCGCTGCTGTCTGTTGGAGTACTTCCACACACTCAGGATTCTGGAACATGTCTTTGCTTGTGTGGAGTTTTGAACCCCACTGCACACTCATTGCTGGGGGCACATGATTTTCCCTGTTAGCTAGATGTCCTCTAATTACCTACATAGTCCATCTCGGGGCACTGGATGCTACTTGGTTTCCAGTCCAACCCCCAGATTTCCCTCGCAGCCCAGCCTGGGAAAACACTCAGGGATAATATGGTATTGATTTTATTGGAACCCAGTCTCTACCTACCTTTCTAGGTACATTCCCACACCTAGGATAACAGAAGAAATTTTTGTGTGTCTGATGTTTATATGAAAACCAACTCCACGCATGTTTCATTGGGCACAGGTGTTCCAAGGCTGTGGGACGTCCGAAAATTAACTCAAATTCTCATGGGGAGCATCTCGCTGCTGCTAGGAATTACAGCCCAACCCACAGATTTACCTCGCAGCCAGGCCTGTGAAACACTCACGGAAAATACAATACTTGTTCTATTAGAACCCAGGCGCTGCTGAATGTTGTAGAAACCTCCCCATACACAGGTAACCAGAACACTTCTTTGTGTGTTTGATGGAGTAGGAAAAAACACTCCATGAATGTTTCTGGGGTGCAGGTTTTACCAGGTTGGGAGACGTTGGCTAATTATCTCCACAGCCCATGGGGAGGCACTCTGTTTTTCTTCATTTTCCAGCGTTACTTCCCAGCTTTCCCTTGTAGCCCGGGTTAGGAAAACACCCAGGGATGACAAACTAAGTGATTCCATCAGAACCCCGTCGCTGCTGTCTGTTGGAGGAACCTCCACACACACATGATTCCCAAACACGGCTTTGCTTGTGGGAGTTTTGAAGCCCAACTCCACACACATGGATGGGGGCACAAGATTTTCCCTGTTAGGGAGAAGTCCACTAATTACCTCCATATTCCATCTCGTGGCACTCGCTGCTACTTGGCTTTCCAGCCCAACCCCGAGCATTCCCTCGCAGCCCGGCCTGGGAAAACACTCAGTGATATTATGCTATTGGTTGTATTGGAACCCAGTCGCTACCTACCCTTGTAGGAACCTTCCACACCTAGGATAACAGAAGAAATATTTGTGTGTCTGATGGAGATGTGTAAACAAACTCCACGCATGTTTCATGGGTTTCAGATTTTCCTAGGTTTTGGGCGTTTGGATAGTTAACTCCACTGCCCATGTGGAGGCACTTGCAGCTGCTTGGCATTCCAGCCCATCCCCTAGGTTTCACTCACAGCACGGCCTGGGAAAACACTCAGGAAAAAAAAGCTACAGTTTGTATTAGAACCCATGAAGTGATGACAGTTGTAGAACCCTCCCCATGCTCAGGATAACACAACAATTCTTTGTGCGTTTGATGATGTAGGAAAACACACTCCCGGCATTTTTCTGGTAGTACATGTGTTCCCAGAGTTGGAGATGTCGGCAAATTACCTCCATTGCCCATTTTGATGCACTCTCTTCTTCTTCGTTTTCCATCCCAGCTCCCAGCTTTCCCTTGCAGCCCGGCCTATGAATGCACCCAGAGATTACAAACTATGTGATGCTATCAGAACCCAGTCACTGCTGTCCCTTGGAGGAACCTCCACACAATCAGCATTCTGAAAAACTGCTATTCTTGGGGTCAGGTGTGGGGGCATACTCCACACAGATTGCTAGGGGCACAGGATATACAATGTTAGGGAGAAGTCCGCTAATTACCTCCACAGTCTATCTCGTGGCACTCGCTGCTACATGGCATTCCAGCCCAAACCCCAGAATTGCCTCTCAGCCCGGCCTGGGAAAACACTCAGGGAAAAGAAGTTAGTTGTTCTATTAGAACCCAGGCGCTGCTGACAGTTGAGGAAACCTCCCAAAACTCAGGATAACAGAACACATCTTTGTGTGTGTGATGGTGTAGGAAAACACAATCCAGGAATTTTTCTGTGGGTACAGGTGTTCCCAGGTTGGGAGATGTCGGTTAATTAAATCCAATGCCCATGGGTAGGCACTCTGTTCTTCTTCACTTTCCAGCCAAACTGCAAGCTTTCTCTTGCATCCCAGCCTTGGAATACACCCAGGGATGACAATCTAATTGATTCTATCAGAACTCGGATACTGCTGTCTGATTTAGGAACTTCCAAACACTCAGGATTCTGGATTACAGCTATACTTGGGGGGAGGTGTGGAGACCCACTCCACAGAGATGGCTGGGGGCACAGGTTTTTCCCTGTTAGGGAGAAATCCGCTAATTAACCCCACAGTCCATCTCGGGTCACTCGCTGCTACATGGCTTTCCAGTGCAAGAGCAGAATTCCCTCGCAGCCCGGCCTGGGAATACAATCAGGGATAATAAGCCAGTGGTTCTATTGGAAACCAGGTGCTGCAGACCATTGTAGGAAACTTCCCACTCCCAGGATAAGAGACCTCTTTTTGTGTGTCTCATGCAGTTTTGTAAACAGTCTCCACACTTGTTTCAGGGGGTTAAGGTGTTCCTAGGTAGTGGGAGTTCGGATAATTACCTCCACTGCCCATGGGGAGGCACTCTCTGCTGCTTGGCTTACCAGCCCAAACTCCAGCTTTCCCTCGCAGCCCCACCTGGGAAAACACTCAGGGGAAACAAGCAACCGGTGTTATTAGAACCCAGGCGCTGTTGACAGACGTAGA
Organism: Camelus ferus; assembly: GCF_009834535.1. Classification (NCBI taxonomy): domain Eukaryota; kingdom Metazoa; phylum Chordata; class Mammalia; order Artiodactyla; family Camelidae; genus Camelus; species Camelus ferus. Next base: position 1,163,255 of record NC_045725.1, read on the forward strand.
AACCTCCCCAATCTCAGGATAACAGAACACATCTTTCTGTGTGTGATGGAGTAGGAAAACACACTCCAGGCATGTTTCTTGGTTACAGCTCTTGGCAGGTTTGGAGATGCCGGGTAACTACCTCCACTGCCCACGGTGAGGCACTCTCTACTTCTTTGCTTTGCAGACCATCTCCCAGCTTTCCCTTGCAGCCCTGCCTTGGAAAACACCCATGGATGACAAACTAATTAATTCTGTCAGAACCACGGTGCTACTCTCCGTTGTAGGAACCTCCACACTCAGGTTTCTGGAATACTGCTCTTATGGGGGAATTGTGGAGCGCCACTCTACACAAATTTTTGAGCAAATGTTTATCCCTTTTAGGGAGAAGTTCGCTGTTTACCTCCACATTCCATCTCGGGGCACTCGCTGCTACTTGGACTTCCAGACCTACTCCCATTTTCCCTAGCATCCCGGCCTGGGAAAACACTCTGGGATAATAACCAAGTAGTTCTATTGGAACCCAGACGCTGCAGACCTTTGTAGGAACCTCCCCACACCCAGGAAACAGAACACTTATTCGTGTGTAGGATGGATTTCGTTTAACATACTACACGCTTGTTTCAGTGTGTACAGCTGTATGTAGGCTGTGGTAGGTCAGATAATTAACTCCACTCCCCATGGGGATGCACTTGCTACTTCTTAGCTTTCCAGCCAAACCCCCAGTATTCCCTCGCAGCCTGGCCTGGGAAATAACTGAGGGAAATGAAGCTACTGGTGCTATTATAATCCAGGCACTCCTGACAATTTACAAACCTCCCCACGCTCATGATAAAAGAACACTTCTTTGTGTGTGTGATGTAGTAGGAAAGCACACTACAGGCATGTTCCTGGGGGTACAGGTGTTCCCAGGGTGGGGATGTCAGATAATTACCTCTACTGCCCATGGGGAGGCACTTTATTTTCTTCCACATTTCAGCCCATCTCCCAGCTTTCCCATGCAGCCCGGCATAGGAAAACACCCAGGGATTACAAACTAAGTGATTCTATCAGAATCCAGGCGATGCTGTGTGTTGGAGGAACCTTCACACACTCAGGATTCCGGAAAATGCCTTTGCTTTTGGGGAGGTGTGGAGCCCCACTACACATAGATGGCTGGCAGCACAGGTTTTTCCCTGTGAGGGAGAAGTCCGCTAATTACCTCCTCAATCCATCTCGGGGCACTCGATGCTACTTGGGTTTCCAGCCCAACCCCCATCTTTCCCTCGCATCCCGGCCTGGTAAAACACTCAGGGATAATAATCTATTAGTTCTATTGGAACCCAGGTGCTGCAGACTGTTGTAGGATCCTCCCCACACCCAGGAAAACAGAACACTTCCTTGTGTTTCTGATGGATTTGTGTAAATAACCACCACACATATTTCATGGGGCACAGGTGTTCCTAGGCTGTGGGAGGTCGAAAAATTACCTCAAATTCCCATGGGGAGTGACTCGCTGCTGCTACGAGTTACAGCCCAACCCACAGCTTTACCTCGCAGCCAGACCTGTGAAAACACTCACGGAAAAAAAATACTGGTGCTATTAGAATCCAGGTGCTGCTGATAGTTGCAGAAAACTCCCCACGCTCAAGATAACACAACACATCTTTGTGTGTGTGATGGAGTAGGAAAACAAAATCCAGAAATTTTTCTAGGGTTCAGGTGTTCCCAGGGTGGGAGAGGTTTGCTAATTACCTCCACTGCCCATGGGGAGGCACCCTTTTCTTCTTCGCATTCCAGCCCAACCTCCAGATTTCCCTTGCTGCCAGGCCTAGGGAAACACCCAGGGATGACAAACTAAGTGATTCTGTCAGAATCACGGTGCATCTCACTGTTGGAGAAACCTCCACAAACTCAGGATTCCGGAACACGGCTTTGATCGGGGGAGGTTTGGAGCACCACTCCACACAGATGGCTGAGGGCACAGGTTTTTCCCTGTTAGGGAGAAGTCCACTAATTACCTCCACAGTCCATCTCAGGGCACTCGCTGCTACTTGGTATTCCAGCCGAACCCCCAGGTTTGCCTCGCAGCACGGCCTGGGATAACACTCTTGGAAATGAAGCTACCACTGGTATAAGAACGCAGGCACTGCTGAACAGTTTTAGAAACCTCCCCACTCTCAGGATAACAGAACAATTCTTTGTGTGTGTTATGGATTTGGAAAACACACTCCAGGATTGCTTCTGTGGGTACAGGTGTTCCAAGGGTGGGAGATGTTAGCTAATTACCTCCACTGCCCATGGGGAGGCACTCTCTTCTTCTTCGCATTCCAGACCAACCTCCAGATTTCCCTTGCTGCACTTCCTATGAAAACAACCAGGGACGACAAACTAAGTAATTCTATCAGAACCACGGTGCTGCTATCTGTTGGAGGATCCTCCACACACTCAGGATTCTGGAATACTGCTCTGATTGGGGGATTTTTGGAGCCCACACTACACAGATGGCTCGAGCAAAGGTTTATCCCTATAAGGGGGTAGTTCGCTAATTACCTCCACAATCCAAATCAGGGCACTCGCTGCTACTTGGATTTCCAGCCCAACCCCCAGCTTTCCCTCGCATCCCGGCCTGGGAAAACACTCAGGGATAATAAGCTTGTAGTTCTATTGGAATCCAGGGGCTGCAAACCGTTGTAGGAAATTCCCCACACAGAGGATAACAGAACAATTCTTTGTGTGTCTAATGGAGTTGTGTAAACAAACTCCACGCATGTATCGGGGGTAAAGGTTTTCCTAGGTTGTGGGAGGTCGGTTAATGACCTCCACAGCCCATGGGGAGGCACTCTCTGCTGATTGGCTTTCCAGCCCAACCCCCAGCATTCCCTAGCAGCCCAGCTTGGTAAAACACTCAGGGATAATAAGCTAGTGGTTTTATTGTAACCCACACGCTGCAGACAGTTGTAGGAATCTCGCAACACTCAGGATAACAGAACACTTCCTTTTATGTGTAAAGTAGTAGGAAAACACACTCCAGGCATGTTTCTGCGAGTACAGGTGTTCCCAGCGTCGGAGGTGACGGCTAATTAACTCCACTGCCCATGGGTAGGCACTCTATTCTTTTCTGCTTACCAGACGACTTCTCAGCTTTCCCTTGCAGCCAGGCATAGCAAAACACCGAGGGATAACAAACTATGTGATTCTATCAGTACCCAGGCGCTGCTCTCTTTTGGAGGGACCTCCGACACTCTGGATTCTTGAACACGGCTCTGATTGTTGGGAGGAGTGGAGCCCTACTCCACACAGATGTCTGGGGGCACAGGTTTTTCCCTGTTAGGGAGAAGTCCGCTAATTACCTCCACAGTCCATCTCGGGACACCCGGTGCTACTTGGATTTCCAGCTTAACCCCCAGCTTTCCCTCACCACCTGGCCTGGGAAAACACTCATGGAAAAGAAGCTACTGGTTCTATTATAACCCAGGTGCTGCTGACAGTTGTAGAAACCTTCCCAAACTCAGAATAAAATAACACATCCTTGTGTTTGTGATGGAGAATCCAAAAACACTCCAGGCATGTTTTTGGGGATACAGGTGTTACAAGGGTGGGAGATGTCAGCTAATTACCTCTACTTCCAATGGGGAGGCACTCTCTTCTTCTTCGCTTTCCAGCCCAACTCTCAGCTTTCCATTGCAGCCTGGCATAGCAAAACACCCACGGATGACAAACATAGTGATTCTATCTGTACACAGGCGCTGCTGTCTGTTGGAGGGACCTCCACACATTCAGGATTCTGGAACACGGCCCTGCTTGGACGGAGGTATGGAGCCCCACTCAACACAGATAGCTGGGTGCACAGGTTTTCCATGTAAGGGAGAAGTCCGATAATTTCCTCCACAGTCCATATCGGGTCACTAGATTCTACTTGGTTTTCGAGCCCTACCCTCAACTTTCCCTCGCCCCCCGGCCTGGGAAAACACTCAGTGAAAATAAGCTTGAAGTTCTAATGGAACCCAGGCGCTGCAGACCTTTGTAGGAACCTCCCCACACCCAGGATAACAGAGCATTTCTTTATGTGTCTGATGGATTTGGGTAAACAAACTGCACACATTTTTCAGGGTCTACAGGTGTATCTAGGCTGTGGGGGGTCAGATAATTACCTCCAATGCACATGGGGAGGCACTTGCTGCTGCTTGGCATTCCATCACAACACCCAGCATTTCCTCGCAGCCCGGCCTGGGCAAACACTCAGGGAATTGAAGATACTGGTGCTATTAGAACCCAGGCACTGCTGAAAGTTGTAGAATCCACCCCAACCTCAGGATAACAGAACACTTCTTTGTGCGTGTGATAGACTAGGAAAACACACTCCATGCATGATTCTGGGGGTACAGATATTACCAGGGTGGGGGATGTCAGCTAATAACCTACACTGCCCATGGGGAGGCACTCTCTTCTTCTTCGCTCTCCAGCCCAACTCCCAGCATTCCCTTGCAGCTCTGCCTAGGAAAACACCAAGAGATGACAAACTAACTGATTCTATCAGAACCCCGGAGCTGCTGTCTTTTGGAGGAAACTCCACACTCTCAGGATTCCGGAACACAGCTTTGCTTGGGGAGAAGTGTGGATCCCCACTCCACACAGATTGCTGGGGGCACAGGTTTCTCCCATTAAGGGAGTAGTCCGCTAATTACCTGCAAAATCCATCTCAGGGCACTAGCGGTTACTTACATTTTGAGCCCATCCCCCAGCTTTCCCTCGCAGCTCGGCCTGGGAAAACACTCAGTGATAATAAGTTTGTGGTTCTATTGGAACCCTGGCACTGCAGACCATTGTAGGAACCTCCCCACACCTAGGATAAGAGAACACATACTTGTGTGTCTGATGGAGATGGGTAAAAAACCTCCACGCATGTTTCAGTTGTCACTGGTGTTCCTAGGTTGTGGGAGTTCGTATAATTGCCTCCAATGCCCATGGGGAGGCACTCGCTTCTGCTTGGCATTCCAGCCCAAGCCCCAGCTTTCCCTCACAGCCCGGCCTGGGAAAAAACTCAGGGAAAGGCACTACCAGTTCTATTAGAAACCAGGCGCTGCTGACAAGTGTAGAATCCTCCCAACACTCAGGATAACAGAACACAAATTTTTGTGTTTGATGGAGCAGGAAAACACACTCCAAGAATGTATCTGGGGATACAGGTTTTCCCAGGGTTGGAGATGTTGGCTAATTACCTCCACTTCAAATGGGTAGGCACTCCCTTCTTCTTCACTTTCCAGCCCTACTCCCAGCTTTCCCTTGCACTCCGGCCTAGGAAAACTCCCAGGGATGACAATCTAAGTGATTCTATCAGAACCCGGGCGCTGCTGTCTGTTGGAGGAACCTCCACACACTCAGGATTCCTGAACACACCTTTGCTTTTGGGGAGGTGTGGAGCCCCACTGCACACAGATGGCTGGGGGCACGGGATTTTCCCTGTTAGGGAGAAGTCCATTAATTACCTCCACATTCCATCAAGGGGCACTCACAGCTACTTGACATTCCAACCCAACACGAAGCTTTGTCTTGCAGCCCGGCCTGGGAAAACACCCAGAGAAATGAAGCTACTGCTGCTATAAGAACCCAGGCACTGCTGAAGTTTTAGGAACCTCCCCACACTCAGGATAACAGAAAAATTATTTGTGTGTTTTATGGATTAGAAAACACACTCCAGGCATGTTTCTGTGGGTACAGGTGTTCCAAGGGTGGGAGATGTTAGCTAATTACCTCCACTGCCCATGGGGAGGCACTCTCTTATTCTTCGCTTTCCAGCCCAACTCCCATCTTTCCATTGCAGCCCGGCATAGGAAAACACCTAGGGATGCCAAACAATGTGATTCTATCAGTACACTGGTGCTGCTGTCTGTTGGAGGGACCTCCACACATTCAGGATTCTGGAACACGGCTCTGCATGGACGGAGGTGTGGAACCCCACTCCACACAGATAGCTGGGGGCACAGGTTTTCCATGTTAGGGAGAAGTCCGCTAATTACCTCCACTGTCCATCTCGGGGCACTCGATGCTATTTGGCTTTCCAGCCCAACCCCCAGATTTCACTCGCTGCCCGGCCTGTTATATCACTCAGGGATAATAATCTTGTAGTCCATATTGAAACCAGCTGCTGCAGACCATTGTAGGAACCTCCCCACACCCAGGATAACAGATCACAACTTTCGGTTTCTGATGGATTTGTGGAAACAAACTCCATGCATGTTTCAGGGGGCACAGGTGTTCCTAGGCTGTGGGAGGTCGGAAAATTACCTCCAATGCCCATGGGGAAGCACTCGCAGCTGCTTGGGATTTCAGCCCCGCCCACAGCTTTTTCTCGAAGCCCGGCCTGTGAAAACACTTAGGGAAAAGAAGATTCTGGTTCTATGACAACCCAGGCGCTGCTGACAATTGTAGAAAACTCCCCACGCTAAGGAAAACAGAACACATTTTTGTGTGTGTTATGGTGTAGGAAAACACACTCCAGGCATGTTTCTGGGTGTACAGGTGTTCCAAGGGTGGAAGATGTCGGCTAATTACCTCCACTGCCCATGGGGAGGCACTCTCTGCTGCTTGGCTTTCCAGCCAAACCCACAGGATTCCCTCACAGCCCGGCTTGGGAAAACACTCAGGGATAATAAGCTAGTGGTTCTTTTGTAACCCACGTGCTGCAGACTGTTGTAGGTATCTCCCAACACTCAGGATAACAGAACACTTCTTTGTGTGAGTGATGGAGTAGGAAAACACACTCCAGGCATGTTTCTGGGGGTACAGGTGTTCCGAGCATGGGAGGTGACTGCTAATTAACTCCACTGCCCATGGGGTGGCACTCTCTTCTTCTTCCCTTTCCAGCCCAACTCCCAGCTTTCCCTTGTTGCCCGGCCTAGGAAAATACCCAGTGATGACAAACTAAGTCATTCTATCAGAACTCCGGCACTGCTATCTGTTGGAGGAACCTCCACACACTCAGGTTTCCAGAACACAGCTTTGCTTGGGGGGAGTTGTGGATCCCCACTCCACACAGATGGCTGGGGTCACAGGTTTTTCCCTGTTAGGGAGAAGTCTGCTAATTACCTCCACAGACCATCTCGGGGCACTCGCTGCTACTTGGCTTTCCAGGCCAATCCCCAGCTTTCACTCGCATTCCGGCCTGGGAAAACACTCAGGGAAAAATACTACTGGTGCTATTAGAACCCAGGCGCTGCTGACAGTTGTGGAAACCTCCACACACTCAGGATAACAGAACACTTCTTTTTGTGTGTGATTTACTAGGAAAACACACTCCAGGCATGTTTCTGCTGGTACAGGGGTTCCAAGGGTGGGAGATGTCGACTAATTAACTCCACTGTCCATGGGTAGGCACTCTCTTCTTTTTTGCTTTCCAGCCCACGTCTCAGCTTTTGCTTGCAGCCAGGCGTAGCAAAACACACAGGGATGACAAACTATGTGATTCTGTCAGTACCCAGGCGCTGCTGTCTGTTGGCGGGTCCTCCGAAACTCTGGATTCTTGTACACGGCTCTGCTTTAGGGGACGTGTGGAGCCCCACTCCACACAGATGGCTGGGGGCACAGGTTTTTCAGGGTAAGGGAGAAGTCTGCTAATTACCTCCACAGTCCATCTCAGGACACTCGCTGCTACTAGGATTTCCAGCCCAACCCCCAGCCTTCCCTCGCAGCCTAGCCTGTGAAAACACTCATGGAAAATAAGCTAGTATTTCTATTGGAACCCAGAAGCTGAAGAGTATTGTAGGAACCTTCCCACACCCAGAATAACAGAACACTTCATTGTGTGTCTGATGGAGTTGGGTAAAGAAACTCCACGCATGTTTCAGGGGGTACAGTGGTTTCCTAGGCTGTGTGAGGTCGGCTAATTACCTCCAATGCCCATGGGGTGGCACTCGCTATTCCTTGATTTTCCAGACCAACCCCCATCTTTCCCTTGCATCCCGGCCTGGGAAAACACTCAGGGAAAAGAAGGTACTGGTTCTATTATAACCCAGGCCCTGCTGACAGTTGTAGAAACCTCCCCACCCTCAGGATACCAGAACACATATTTGTGTGTGTGATGGAGTATGAAAACACAGTCCAGGCATGTTTTGGGGGTACAGGTGTTCCCAGGGTGGTAGATGTCTGCTAATAACCTCCACCGCCCATGGGGAGGCACTCACTTCTTTTTCGCTTTCCAGCACAACTTCCAGCATTTGTTTGCTGCCCGGAATAGGAAAACACCCAGTGATGACAAACTAAGTCATTCTATCAGAACCCAGTCGCTCCTGTCTTTTGGAGGAACCTTCACACATTCAGGATTACAGAACACGGCTTTGTTTTCGGGGATGTGTGGAGCCCCACTCCAAACAGATGTCTGGGGGCACATGTTTTATCCGGTCAGGGAGAAGTCCGCTAATTACCTCCACAGTCCATCTCGGGGCACTGGAAGCTAGTTGGCTTTCCAGCCAAAACCCAAGCTTTCCCTCGGAGCCCGGCCACAGAAAACACTCAGGGAAAAGATGCTACTTCTGCTATTAGAACCCAGGCACTGCTGAAAGTTGTAGAAACCTCCCCACACTCAGTAAAGCGGAACAATTCTTTGTGTGTGTGATGGTGTATGAAAACACACTCTATGAAATTTTCTGGGTGTACAGGTGTTCCCATGGTGGGAGATGTCGGCTAACTACCTCCCCTGCCCATGCAGAGGCACTCTCTTCTTCTTCGCTTTTCAGGCCAACTCTCAGCTTTCCGTTGCCTCTGGGCTTAGGAAAACAACCAGGGATGACAAGCTAAGTGATTCTATGCAGACCCAAGCATTGCTCTCTGTTGGAGGAACCTATACACACTCAGGATTCCGGAACATGGCTTTGCTTGTGGGGAGTTCTGAAGCCCCATTCCGCACACATGGCTGGGGGCACAGGCTTTTCCCTTTTACGGAGAAGTCCACTAATTACCTCCACAGTCCATCTCAGGGCACTCGCTGCTACTTGGAGTTCCAGCCCAACCCACAGGTTAACCTAGCATCCCGGCTCATGAAAACACTCAGGGATTATAAGCAAGTGGTTCTTTTGGAACCCAGGTGCTGCAGACTTTTGTAGGAACCTCCCCACACCCAGGATAACAGAGCAGTCCTTTGTGTGTCTGAGGCAGTTGTGTAAACAAACTCCATGCATGTTTCAGGATGAACAGGTATTCCTAAGCTGTGGGAGTTCGGATAATTTCCTCCTATGCCCATTGGTAGGCACTCGCTGCTCCTTGGTTTTCCAGCAAATTCCCCAGGATTCCCTTGCAGCCCAGCATGGGAAAACACTCAGGGAATAGGAGCTAATGGAGCAATTAAAACCCAGGCGCTGCTGAAATATGTAGAACCTCCCCACACCCAGGATAACAGAACATTACATTGTGTGTGTGATGGAGTAAAAAAACACACTCCTGGCATGTTTCAGTTGGCACAGGTGTTCCCAGGGTGGGAGATTTCGGCTAACTACCTCCACTGCCGATGGGGAGGCACTCTCTTCTTCTTCACCTTCCAGCCATACTCCCAGCTTTCCCTTGTAGCCTGGCCTAGGAAAACACCCAGTGATGACAAAATATGTGATTCTATGACAACACGTGCTCTGCTGTTTTTTGGAGGAACCCCCACACACTCAGGATTCCGGAACACTTCATTGTTTGGGGGGAGGTGTGGAGCCCCACTACACACAGATGGCTGGGGAAACAGGATTGTCCCTGTTAAGGAGAAGTCCGCTAATTACATCCACAGTCACTCTCCGGGCACTTGCTGCTATTTGGAATTCAAGCCCAACCCCCAGCTTTCCCTCGGAGCCCAGCCTCGTAAAACACTCAGGGATAATAAGTTAGTGGTTCTATTTAAATCCAGGTGCTGCAGAACATTGTAGGTACCTCCCCACACCCAGGATAACAGAACACTTCTTTGTGTGTCTGATGGAGTGGGGTAAAGTATCTCAAAGCATGTGTCATGGGGTACAGGAGTTCCTAGGATCTGGGGTGTTGGCTAATTAACTCCAAAGCTCATGGGGATGCACTCGCTGCCCGTTGGTTTTCCAGAACAAGCCCCAGTTTTCACTCACAGCCTGGCATGGGAAAACACACAGGGAAAAATGCTAGTGGTGCTATTAGATCCCAGGTCATGCTGAAAGTTGTAGGAACCTCCCAACACTCAGAATAACAGAACAATTCTTTGTGTGTGTGATGGAGTAGGAAAACACACACTAGGCATGATTCTGGGGGTACAGGATTTACAAGGTTCGGAGATGTCAGCTACTTAACTCCACTGCCCATGGGGAGGCAGTCACTTCTTCTTTGCCATTCAGCCTAACTCCCAGCTTTCTCTTGCTGCCTGGCGTAGTAAAACACCCAGGGATGACAAACTAAGTGATTCTCTCAGAACCACGGCGCTGCTGTCAGTTGGAGGAAACTCCACACACTCAGGATTCCAGAACAAGGTTTGCTGGTGGGGAGGTTTGGAGCCCAACTCCACATAGATGGAAGGGGAACAGGATTTTCCCTGTTAGGGAGAAGTCTGTAAATGACCTCCAAAGTCCATCTCGGGGCACTCGCAGCTATATGGCTTTCCAGCCCAAACCACAGCTTTCCCTCGCAGCCCGGCCTGGGAAAACATTCAGGGAAAAGAACCTATGGTGCTATTAGAACCAAAGCAATGATGAGAGTTGTAAAAACCTCCCCATGTTCAGGATAACAGTAAAATTTTTGTTTGTGTGATGGAGAAGGAAAAAACACTCCAGGCATGATTCATGGGGTACAGGTGTTCCAATGGTGGGAGAAGTCGGCTAAACACCTCCACTGCTCATGGGGAGGCACTCTCTTCTTCTTCACTTTCCAGCCCAACTCCCAGCTTTCCTTTGCTGCCCAGACTAGGAAAACACCAAGGAATGACAAACTAAATGATTCTATGAGAACGGGGGCACTGCTGTCTGTTGGAGGAACCTCCACTCACTCAGGATTCTGGAACACCGCTTTGCTTGGGGGGAGGTGTGGAGGCCCACTACACGCAGATGGCTGGGGGCACAGGTTTTTCTCTTTTAGGGAGAAGTCTGCTAAATACCTCCACAGTCCTTCTCGGGGCACTCGATGCTACTTGGATTTCCAGCCCAACCCCCAGCTTTCCCTCGGAACCCGGCCTCGGAAAACACTCAGGGATAATAAGCTAGTGCTTCTATTGGAATCCAGGTGCTGCAGACATTTGTAGGAACCTCACCAGAGCCAGGATAACAGAGCACTTCTTGGTGTGTCAGATGGAGTTGGGTAAACAAACTGCACTGTTGTTTCAAGGGGTACAGGTGTTGCTAGGTTGTTAGAGCTCGGATAATTAACTCCACTGCCCATGGGGAGGCACTCTCTTCTTCGATTTCCAGCCCAACTCCCAGCTTTCCCTTGCTTCCGGGCTTAAGAAAACAAACAGGGATGACAAGCTAAGTGATTCTATGTGAACACATGCATTGCTTTCTGTTGGAGGAACTTATACACACTCAGGATTCTGGAACACAGCTTTGCTTGTGGGAGATGTGGAGCCCCATTGCACACACATGACTGGGGGCACAGGTTTTTCCCTTTTACGGAGAAGTCCGCTAATTACCTCCACAGATAATCTCAGGGCACTCGCTGCTACTTGGATTTCCAGCCCAACTCGCAGGTTAACATAGCAGCCCGGCTTATGAAAGCACTCAGGGATTATAAGCAAGTGGTTGTATTTTAACCCAGGTGCTGCAGAATTTGTAGGAACCTCCCCACACCCAGAATAACAGAGCAGTCTTTTGTGTGTCTGAGGCAGTTGCGTAAACAACTACACGCATGTTTCAGTATGTACAGGTGTTCCTAGGCTGTGGGAGTTCAGATAATTTCCTCTTATGCCCATTGGTAGGCACTCGCTGCTCCTTGGCTTTCCAGCAAATTCCCCAGGATTCCCTCGCAGCCCAGCATGGGAAAACACTCAGGGAATAGGAGCTAATGGAGCTAATAAAACCAAGGTGGCTGAAATATGTAGAACCTCCCCACACTCAGGATAACAGAACATTTCATTGTGTGTGTGATGGAGTAAGAAAACACACTCCTGCCATGTTTCATTGGGCACAGGTATTCCCAGGGTGGGAGATGTCGGCTAATTACTTCCACTGCCCATTGGAAGGCACTCTCTTCTTCTTCCTCTCTTTCCAACCCAACTCCCAGCATTCCCTAGCAGCCCGGGCTAGGAAAACACCCATGGATAACAAACTACCTGTTTCTATCCGAACCAAGGCGCCGTTCTCTTTTGGAGGAACATATAAATACTCAGGATTCCGGATCAGGGCTTTGCTTGGGGTGAGGTGTGGAACACCACCCTACACAGATGCCTGGGGAACAGGAATTGCCATGTTACGGAGAAGTCCGCTAATTACCTCCACAGTCCATCTTGGATCACTCGCTGGTACATGGCTTTCCAGAGCAATCCCAAGATTTCCCTCACAGCCCGGCCTGGTAAAACACTCAGGGAAAATAAGCAAGTGGTTCTATTGGAACCCAGGCACTGAAGAAGTTTCTAGGAACCACCCCACACCCACGATAACTAAACACTTCTTTTTGTGTGTGAAGGTGTAAGAAAAAACATTCCAGGTATATTTATGGGAGTACAAGTGTTCCCATATTGGAGATGTGGGCTAATTACCTCCACTTCCCATGAGGAGGCACTCTCTTCTTCTTCTCTTACCAGGCCTTGTCCCAGGTTTCCCTTCCTTCCCGGCCTAGTAAAAAAACCGGGATGACCAACAAACTGATTCTATCAGAAACAAGCGTGGCTGTCTGATGGAGAAAACCCCACACACACAGGATTCACGAACACAGCTTTGTTTGGGGGGAGTTCAGGAGCCCCACTCAACATAGATGGCTGGGGGCACAAGATTTTCCCTGTTAGGGAGAAGTTTGCTAATTACCTGCATTGTCCATCTCGGGTCACTAGTTGCTACTTGGCTTTCCAGGCTAAACCAATGTTTCCCTCGAAGCCGGGCATGGAAAAACTCACAGGGAAAAGAAGCTACTTGTGCTATTAGAACCCAGGTGCTGCTAACAGTTGTAGAAACCTCCCCACGCTGAGGATAAGAGAACAATACTTTGTGAGTGGGATGGAGTAAGAAAACACAATACATGTATGTTCATGGGGGTACAGGATTTCTCAGGGTGGGAGATGTCTGCTAATACCTCCAATGCCCACGTAGAGGCACTCCTTTCTTCACTATCCAGCCTTACTCCCAGCTTTCCCTTGCAGTCCGGCCTAGAAAAAAACCCAGGGATTAAAAAATAAGTGATTCTATGAGAACCCGGGTGCAGCTGTCTGTTCTAGGAACCCCCAAACACTCAGGATTGCAGAACACGGCTTTGCTTGGGGGGATGTGAGGAGCCCCACTCCACACAGAAGGTTGGGGGCACAGGTTTACCCTGTTAGGGATAACTCCGCTGATTAACTCCACAGTCCATCTAGGGGCACTCATTGCTACTTGGCTTTCCAGCCTAAACCCCAGCATTCCTTCGGAGCCTGGACTCGGAAAACACTCAGGGATAATAAGCTAGTGTTCTTATAAGAAGCCAGGCACTGTGGACCAATGCAGGAACCTCCACACATCCAGGATAACAGAACACAAATTTGTGTGTCTGATGGAGATCGGTAAACAAACTCCACGCATGTTTAATGTGGTACAGGTGTTCGTAGGTAGTGGGAGGTCGGAATATTACCTCCACAGCCCATGGGGAGGCACTCGCTGCTTCTTGGCTTTCCAGCCCAAACCCCAGCATTCACTCGCAGCCCGGTCTTGGAAGACACACAGGGAAAAGTATCTAGGGGTGCCATTAGAACCCAGGCCCTGCTGACAGTTGTAGGAAACTCCCCATACTCAGGATAACATAACAATAGTTTGTATGTGTGATGGAGTAGGAAAACACACACCAGGCATGGTCCTGGGTGTACAGGTGTTCTAAGAGTTGTAGATTTCGTCTTATAACCTCCAGTTACCATGGGGTGGTACTCTTCTGCTCCGCTTTCCAGCTCAACTCCCAGCATTCCCTTGCTGCCAGGCTTTGGAAAACACCAAGGATAAAAAAAGAAGTGATTCTATCAGAACCCCAGCGCTGCTGTCTGTTGAGAAAACCTCCACACACTGAGGATTCCGGAACACGGCATTGATTGGGGTAAGTTGTGTATTCCCACTTGAAAAAGATGGCTGGGTTCACTGGTTTTCCCTGCTTGGGATTATTCCACTAATTACGTCCACAGTCCATCTCGGTGCACTCGCTGCTGCTGGATTTCCAGGCAAAACCCAAGCATTACTCGCAGCCCAGCCAGGGAAAACACTCAGCAAAAAAGCTAATAGTGCTATTAGAACCCAGGCGCTGCTGACAGTTGTAGAATCCTCCCCACGGTCAGGATAACAGAACACTTCTTTTTGAGTGTGATGGATTAAGAAAACACACTCCAGGAATGTTTAATGGGGTACAGGTATTCCCATGGTGGGAGAAGTCGGCTAAATACCTCCACTGCTCATGGGGAGGCACTCCCTTCTTCTTCATTTTCCAGCCCAACTCCCAGCTTTCCTTAGCTGCCCAGACTAGGAAAACACCAAGGAATCACAAACTAAATGATTCTATGAGAACCGGGGCACTGCTGTGTTGGAGTAACCTCCAATCACTCAGGATTCCGGAACACCGCTTTGTTGGGGAAGGTGTGTATTCCCACTTCAAAAAGATGGCTGGGGTCACTGGTTTTTCCCTGCTTGTGAGTATTCCGCTAATTACGTCCACATTTCATCTCGGTGCACACGCTGCTGCTTGGAATTCCAGGCCAAAACCAAGCATTACCTCGCAGCAGAGCCAGGGAAAACACTCAGCAAAAGAAGCTAATTGTGCTATTAGAACCCAGGCCCTGCTGACAGTTTTAGTATCCTCCCCACGGTCAGGATAACAGAACACTTCTGTGTGTGTTTTTGATGGATTAGGAAAACATACTCCAGGCATGTTTCATGGGGTAAAGTTGTTCCCATGTTGGGAGAAGTCGACTAAATACCTCCAATGCTCATGGGGAGGTACTCACTTCTTCTTCACTTTCCAGCCCAACTCCCAGCTTTCCTTTGCTGCCCAGACTAGGAAAACACCAAGGAATGACAAACAAATGATTCTATGAGAACAGGGGCGCTGCTGTCTGTTGGAGGAACCTCCACTCACTCAGGTTTCCGGAACACCGCTTTGCTTGGGGGGAGGTGTGGAGGCCCACTACATGCAGATGGCTGGGTGCACAGCTTTTCTCTTTTAGGGATAAGTCCGCTAAATACCCACACAGTCCTGCTCGGGGCACTCGCTGACTTGGATTTCCAGCCCAACCCCCCGCTTTCCCTCGAATCCCGGCCTAGGAAAACAATCAGGATAATAAGCTAGTG